>NW_025727757.1:1800000-2100000 GCF_021461385.2 Schistocerca piceifrons
TGTTCTGGAGATTTTTTTAATACCGTGGCCGAATTTTAACCTGTGCATGTCCATTCAGTGTCTTCTCTGTGTTTTAAGCATCGCCAACTGTGTTTTTTAACTTCCTGGTGACTTTTTTAACTGTCCCCTGTGAACGTCTCCATGTCAGTTTAATTTTACCTCCATTTTCTCCCTTTACTCTGTTTTATGTTCCCTTTTTTATCGCCTTATGTATGTAACATTTCTTCTTATTTATTTTAGTTGTCATGTCGCTCGGCTGAAGAACGGCGGATTGTGCTGCTGACAGCCCTCCCCAGCCCATAGGGGGCAGGGGAATGAAATCACAATAAAGCAACAAAAAAAAAAAGTGCCCAAACCTTAGCCAAGTGCGCAGTATGTAGGAGGGTGGACCAAAGTGCGCGAGAGGCTGGTGTAGCCGACTCGGACAAGTCTGTTACAGTAAACAAATACATTGGTGACTAAGGAAATCTCACTGTACGTCGATGCTTTCAGGTCCATTAAGCATAAACTATCAAACTGATTACGTGACTACTTATAACAGGTCGACCAAACCACCCTCACACCGAGGTGTAATAATGTTGAGGTGGACTAATACAAGAAGGTGAAAATGAGAGCATATCTTTGTTTTGAAAATGTTGGTTTTAGTCTATAGCCACAGTTTGTTTATTTTCCCTCCCAGCTACCAGTTTCGGTACACACTACCATCGTCAGGCCATCCTCTGGCACGCATTCGTGACCCTCACTTCCCAATTAACTGTGTCAGATTTTTGTATTTGACACGTTACATCTACTTGGGAAGTAAATGTAACCAGTAGCAAAATAAATAAACTGCTATTGAAGACTAAAACAAAAAAATTCAGTATTGTATTCGTCGTTGTTCGACTACAGTGTGTGAGGAATATGTATTTTTATATGTAAATTGAGGTGGAGGGGCAAGAAAGGAAGCGGCTGGGAATGGGGTACTGATGTAAGCTGCATCGAGGCTTTATGCAGAATCAGCGGCGACGCGTGGAAAGTGTGTGCCCTGCCGCAGGCCGCCTCAGCGCTACTCTGCGACTGCACTGAGTTATCTCCACCGCTTCTACAGAGAAGACAGACAAATACGAGAACCAAGCAACACAATACCGCTGAGGAGGCAATAAACAAATGTAGAATTTGCCCTCCATAGTTCTGGACACTTACAAAGCATTGATGTAGTGAAAGGAATGTACGGCCGACCTCTCCAGACTGGATGTGCTGCCTCAGACTAACTCTTAATAAGCGTGTCACAAGTGCTGATGTCGTGACGTTACAGACGTGTATAACCGCGTGAGGCGTGCAGCGACACGGCAGTTTTCTACGGCAGGTGCTTTTTACGTCTGCGTATGCCTGTCAGACGCTGGTTACGCCTTGACGAGTTTTCGGCACTGTGTATGATGGAACTGTTTAACAAACCACAGAAAAACACTCGAAAAAAGTACAGAATGTTAGAAAACTAAAATATATTTAATGCAAATGAAGAGAAAGGAGCAGGTAAACCTCGGAAGACGGACATGGATGTTTTGTTCAATAAAAAATGCGACACGCCATTCATGTCTTACATTTTCTGCTGTGTAAGAGGCTGTAGACATCAGAATGTAGAGCTTTGGCTTTGACCGGAATGACGGTCATTATCTTACCCCTAGGAGACTATAAAGTAATTCGCCAAATTATTTACATCAAAACTTCAGAAAACAGCATTCGAGATAGCTCGGCAATGTATACGGTGGGGCCGCCACCGACCCCTTTTCTGGTAGCCCAGTGGTAATTGTTGTTTTTGATAACAACGATGGAGATATTTCTTGTGAACTTGAACTTTTTGTTTATATTTAACACCGAAGGAATTTCGAGAACATACGACATAAGAACGTCATCATCAGAAACTTAGTTCCATGCTGTAACGGAGTTTGTGACCCAGAGCAATTTTCGTGGCACATCATCAATGTTGCATCTCCTTAATTGCTAGGTATGTCATGCTGTCGAGTTACAAACTAATGATCTGAGGATAAATGTTGTTATGATGAGACTTGATGATGAATTTAGCCTTCAAGATAGCTCGCCAGTTTATATGGTGGGGCAAATAAAGGTTGCCCAGAGGACAGAGTTCCAGGGTACAAAGGAACACAGCAGGGTGAAGGAAATACAGTACTGACCTGTCTGTAGCAGATGCCGCGAGTCACCACCGTCCACTTCTTGGCACTTGTGGGTCCTGGTCAGCCAGCTGCTAAACGTGGATCGAAGCTGGACCGCTGTGATTGATGCAGTCTCATCCCAAATGCTCTGCTGCAGTCCTTGAAGGCTATGAGGGTTGTTGCGACACACCCTAGACATGAGAGCTCCCCACACACAATGATTGCACAGTGACAGATAATGTGTAATGGCTGGCCAGGTACGGTCGTGATCAGACTGAGACACATGACTCCTAAATTTGGCTGGCTGTATGGGCAGCTGCTCCATCCTGTTGAAACTAACTGTAGGTGTTTACCTCCTCCGTTAGTGCTGCCAGAAATGATTTCAAAATGTTGGCAATGTAACGCCTCGAAGTCACACTCTGATGAAAGCAGGTGGGGCCAATAGCGTGGTGTGCAGACACTGCACATCGAACCCCATAGTTGCGATTATGCAGCTGTGTTTTGTGGAAATTGTAGGGATTATATTAGACAGCCCCTACTGGCCTATTCTACGTCAACATCAAGAATTTGTAGTTCAGTAGGACTGAGGCACGTCTTACGGTGCTGGGCAATCGACAGTAGACATTCATCTGATGTTTGGAGGGGGTGTCATAGGAATATCGGCGACACTCCAGGCCCTGGAAAATCAGACAAGGCAATTTCCAGTTTTGCAGGTGTGGAGTACACTACAAAGATAAAATTCTCATGTTTGATCGGTAAATGGCTACAGAAGTATTCTTCTGTTGTATAATTTTCCTGTACCATTTGTATGTGCAGATTTCATGTTAGTTTCCAGTCAATGGTTAGTCCTGTGCATTTTAGTGAGTTACTAAACTGGATAGGATGGTTTCATGAGGCAGTAGTTGCGGGGGTGAAAAGCGGCGATTTGTCATATTCAATTGTACGGATCTTGGTATGGCTGGTTTCAAGGTGTCTTTGGTTGCACCTGGTTGAGGTGGGGTCGTCAGCAGATTGGAGGAAATGGGCAGGGTGATTGAACCCACCCACTCCTACCATTTCCATAAAGAGTACATTTTTTGTCAGCTTATCCACTAACTCAATATTAGCAAATTCGTCATCTCTGCAGCTGTTACCATTCCGTGTGTGTGTGCGTAGAGGGGGAGGGACTAGTGTCTGTGCCCCTAGAACAGCACTGCACAGTTCCTCGTCTGCAGCATAGCGACGTGCAGATGCATGTGCCTCAATGACTCCCCATCACGTGTTGTCAGGTGTGGTGAGGTCAGGACTTCTTGGTGGCTATTTCAAGGGAGCCACTGTTACTGATGAGCCACGACCTGTCCAACCAACTGAGAAATTGTTCTATATACACTTGTATTCGCAAGAGTAGCACGCGGCTAGAAATACTAAACACCCTTTCCAGGAGGATATTGCAGCACCGACAGGCGTTACTCAGCCGGCCCACTGTTTCCGTGCTGACAACAAGACAGCGTCCCCGCACTCCGCGCAGCCGCTACAACAGTGCCGTCGCGCTGCCGTCAGCTTCTTCTCGACTAATTTTCTTGACTGCCACGTGGCAAGCTCACAAGCCCTCTCACTGCGCTCTCAGTGTGGTCTGCTAGCGTCGGTGTGATGGTGTATAAAGTGGCCAGGTGCTGGGCTAACACTAATTCAGACGTATCTGTGATTTCAGTCTTTCTTGGCGTATTCCACTGATGAATTCTTCTCGGGTTATCAGCCGAGTGGTGGCGTGATGTTCGCCAGAAGATGATGGGTACGAAACTCATTGAAACGTTGCGACAAGACGACGCCACCACTCGGCTGATAACCCGAGAATAGTTCATCACTGATTATTAACAAGAAATTCCTACTCAATATTTACAAAAAATTCATGTCGCCCAACCTATTCATTTCTTTAAAAAATGTAATCATCACAATACTCTTCATTAAATATTAATCCTGATCCAGTATTGATGGCAACTAGTGGTGATAGAATGACGTCAAATTTAAGATTATGACAATTACGACATTAGTGAAAGTTACTACTAAAACTAGCTAACTGCTTAACATTAAAATTTAAATCCCAAAATCCCTCTTAAAAATGTATATAGTGAGTTAACAAAATATATAATCACAAGTTGACATCGAATTTCAAAGCATTTTTCGTAGAAAATCAGTTTAATATCAGAAATTATAATACACAGTGTAAACTACGTTGGGACTCCTACTCAAGTTTACACCCACAACTTTCACTCGTTGCACAGTTTAAGATTTACTCAAGTACTGTTCGGAAGTAACAGTCGTCATATTTCTTTTCACTCCTCCACTGTGTGAACTTCTTGGTGATATATTAAAAACATAAATTCGCATGACGAAATCTTTCTTTCTTTGTCGCCGTGTTGTGCCTCTATCGAACTTTATACGGTAGACCGCTTTTCTCCCCTCTGTTGCCCATCTGAATGTGTGTATTTCCCTTTACTGTTTGGAGTGAAGGTGGAACGCCACATTCACGCTCACGAGAAAGCCGAACAAAAGCACGAGCTGGTCGCACAGGGCAAGATATGAAAAAAGTATAAACTTTCACTCGCTGACAAACAAATGAAAAGTTGCCAGGGTGTTACAATGTGTTTAAATGACGTTCAAGCCTTCATGTGACGAGTTGGCGCATAAAATCATGCCCATTAGCGTACATTCAATTGCTTTTCTTCATGATCAGACCCAGCCTTCGATATGTCGTCAAGCATGTGTTTGCAACCCCTGGACTCGCACATCCACAGTGTATATTCTAATACGGGGAGACATTTCAACTGAAAGTCGCTTGTCCGGTGTCTGCCGACAAATACGTTGCTGCAGTGTGTATGTTGTTCAGAAATACGATGCTGTGTTTCTTCGAACATGCATGCATGCATATATGCATGTATGTCCAGAACAACATTGCATTGTACTTCTGAAGAACACAGAAAGTACAATTTTATACTCTCGTCCAAGGAAAAAACTTTGACCAAAATTTTAGTCACACTCTTTACTCTGTGTAGATCCTGTGTGACACGTCCGGGTTGTCTGAGGGGAAGTTTGTATAGTCCTTTGTAATCAACAGGCCTAGAAATCATAAACAAATTAACTTGTGCATCAGAATGTAACCTATAGATGCTAATAACTGTAAGTAATGCTTTTAGGTGTACTTAATGACATAAGGAATTTTTGGTACCTCCAACCGTTCAGTGCTTAGCTTTTCCGATTTTTAAGTAATACCACACAATTCCTTCCGTTACGATTCCTTGATACTGGAGGATATATCCTACAAATCGATTCCTCCTATTAGTCAGATTGTACCAGTACTGATTTCTATCAGTTCGACCCAATACTTCTTCAATAGGTATTCGATTTAGCCATCTTATCTTCAGCTTTGTTCTGTATATCATTTCAGATGCTGAATCGATGAGAGCATGACAGCTTTTTTTCCGCTTGCCAACGTATGGAGGGCATGTGGGCTAATGTTGCAAGGCCAGACCTTCTGCCAGTCATCTGGACTGGTCCCCTCTAACTAAGGAATAGGCTTCTGCCCCTCATCCGGAACCATATGTTTGTCTGGCTCCTGCATAGACGCCCCTTGCACGTTGTAGCATTTACAGTATGGGCACATACACCACCCCACCTCTGTATGGCCTTGTTGCTAAACAGTGTAGGGATTGGAGTATTGTAGTCTACAGTGTGGAATATCTTTCGTGGTTCATAAAAGACATGAGGGTATCACAGGTTCTCTGTATTCTCCCTTGCACTGATAACGGCCGGGTAAGACTGGCTGCTCTGACGTCTATATGTCTACTGAATCTTATTTTTTTTTTGAGATTCTTATATAAAATTTTTTAATTAGGTGTTTGTATCTGAGGATATACAGTTAAAACTGAATGAAGCTATTACCAGTGACTGTAGATATAAAACAGAGAGGAAATTGATTTTTGATTCTTTATAGGTGTTTTGTATGAAGCCCTTGGTGACATGTACAACATTTAAGCCTCCAACCATTTTACGCCACACATTTAGAAGGGTATGTGGAGTTTGTGGCGTAGCAGAAATGTGTGATTTGTGTTCTGCAGTGGTTTCCGGCAAAGGTGGCGTACACGCAAGGTATTTCGCATAACCCCACGAAAAGAAAACCTTGGGTGTCAGGCCCAAAGATATAGGAGGCAGAGAACGCAACGCCGCCATGGCAAGGTCGACGGATTCATCGTTTTGGGAGATGCAGCTTCAAAAATGTGGAGCGGCTTTGGATTCTCTGCTCTTGCACAACGATGGAAATTCCAAAGTTGATTTTACATTGCCTGTAATGCTTATGAGGCTCATATCCCCGCTGTCAAAATTAGGAACAGTTTGAGCACAAACAGGATTTCAGCTCACGCAAATCGCTAACCGCCTGCGGTCACAGCTAGGATATGACGCCAGCACTCGTGGCCGCACTTCCCACACACACACATGTAAGCATGTGGAGTATTCTTGGCGCACATCCGCAGTGATCTCATTACGCAAATAAGACATAACATGTCCTTAAACGGCAAGTGCATCGATACTGTGTGGAGACCTGTCTGTGGTGGACTAGTGTGCTGACTAGTGTGCTGTTCTCGCCCACGTGATTTACGCAAACTGAAATGTAATGTGTAATGGTTACTCAAACTGTCGATAGCCACCAAGGCCATATGTCACAAGCTCCTAATACTATTTAATAGTTTATGCCTAAAATACATTTTCACAATGACTTCCCAATAGAGAATCTATAGTTTTTAAAAGGTTCTAGGAAATTTTGATCATGTCAGACAGGTACCCCACTAACACATTCACGTAAAGTCCTATTTGGGAAGTAAGATCCGATCAGGTGTAAAATGGAAAGCACAGAGAAAATCCGATGATGTTATGCACAGATGTGATTGGCAGTGAGTCTAGTATGGTAATCGATCGCGTCATGACACTCTTTCCAATTCTGACTGCACAGTGAGCACGTAAATATGACTCGAAAATAGTGTCTGCTGTCAAGTATGGGTGTGTTCCCTGTGTTTCGCCTGATATCATGCAACCCCGCCTAACGTACCTGTCGTGCGTTTCCTTCTGCTGTGGCAACGAAGACGCTCCAGCAGCGTTTTGGATGGGCAGTTTTGATTGGCCACCATACATCCCGGACTTGATTCCCTCTGAGTTTTTATCTCTGCTCATATGACCTGCTCGCTTTCAGGACACCCTCTTGGAACAGACAGAGAGCTGCAGACCAGCTCAGAGAATTGGCGGACAGTACAGGTGGCTGCTTTCTGTGACAAGGGTGTCGGAAAGTTGGTACAACTCAACCACAAATATTTAAGTCGGGGTGCCGAGTGTGCAGAGAAGTATCGCGATCGTGTAGCTAACTATTACAAACAAAACACTTTATATTATCACTGTGGTTTCCATTTCGCGGCCGATCGCATCCAACTCTCCGAATAGCCGTTGTAAATGGTGGTGACTCCAGTCTACCCTCGATATGTTTGCGACAGTGCATATTAAAGTCGGTGATAGGCATAAAATACTGCCCGAAAATCCACTAAATGCTTTTTCCGAAATTTATTTCAAGGAATTGGTTCCGGAGATAACGTCTGCGAAAACATTCAGTGACCATTCAGTAACAAATAATTCTGAGCACACTGGGAGCATCATGACGCTTACACGGATTGTTGCAGCTAGACTGAACAACTTAACACCCAAATTCGCTGAGAATCAAAGTAAAATATATCTATTAAAAAAAAAGGAGACAAACGTTAGCTTCATGACTTCATAAGCTTTCAAAGCTATGCAGGCTTAGACCGGTTTTCATTTCATTTTAAAAGAAAAGTAGTATCGACAGCATTCGAGAGATTTATAACAACAGATGAGTATGACACAAAACTGCTCTCCCATGGCGCACAAAACAGGTCACTTTCGAAGAAGAAACAACAGGAAACGTTGTGAAATTTAAAACAATACAATATCTCCAAGACGGGCGATGTTTTATAGAAACTCAAAATTTAGAGTAGGCTTCCGTGTGAGAAGCTTTTAATATTTCCCACAATAGAATCATTGTCTCTACATCTGGCATCAGACCAAGAGGGATTCTGGTCGTATGTAAAGTACGCCAGTGGCAAGACACAATCAATACCATCTCTGCACGATGGCAGTGGTAATGTTACTAATCAAAGTGCGGCTACGGCGGAGTCACTAAACACGGTTTTCCGAAAGTCCTTCACCAAATAAGACGGAGTAAATATTACAGAATTCTAATCAGCAATAGCCGCCAACATGAGTAAATTATCAGTAGATACCGTCGATGTAGAGAAGCAACTGAAACTACCTAATAAGTATACCTGTTGGATCAACTACGGAGGATGCAAGTCAAATATCTCCATATTTAGGAATCATGTACAGTCGCTGGCTCGACAAAATGTCCTAAAGATTGGAATGTTCCACACACCACACCTACAGTGAAGAAAGGAAACCAATACGAGTAACATCGATTTTCACTATGACCTTGAACAACCACTGTGTTCGAACATTGTGAATTATCTCGAAGAAAACGATATATCGACACTTACTCTGGACCGATTCAGAGCACATGGTTCCTACGAAACACAACCAGCTCGTCACTCAGTCTAAGTAACGAGAGCTATCTACAAGCAATCTTAAACCGATTAATTTCCAGATTTCTGGGAGCCTTTTGATACCGTTCTTCACAAACTGCTTGCAGTCACATTACGCGCCTATGGAGTATCGTCAATAGACCAACATCGACAGACGGATCAGCTCTCCTCAGCCGCAGGCAGCACAATAACAGAGACATGAACTGTGGATTGAGTGAACACAGAATACCGAACAAATGGGTTAATTCTATTTCTTAACAACAAAGACAAATGTAACATTATTGATCATAATTACTTCTTGGAGAGGTAATAAACAATTGAGAAGACACACAAGGTTAAGAATACTACGAATCATTCATTGACTTCTGTAGGCATATGGAGTGTAAATGTAAGGGAGGAGGGTATAGAAGGATGGATTGGGGGCAGGTTATAAAATTACTAATAAAATGAAGAAGCCATTATAGTGGGGGGGGGGGACAAAAGGGTAACTAATAAAGGAATAAGAATAAAATTGCGAAGTGACTGACTTTTTTAAAATTAAGATACACCTATGGTAAATGGGCACTTTTAAATGTTAAAGCTAGGATCAAATATAGCATATGTTGGGTCATTGTGTGGGAATGATGCGTCCAAAGTGGAGGTATGGCTTAAGTGTGTATCGGTATATTCTCTGTGTGGATTCGTGTGTCATAGTATTTTATGTGTTAAATAGTTGTGATACTAAAATTTATTCCATAAATTTAATGAATTTAAAGGTTTTATTGAGACAATCAGTTTGGTTATTGACAGAAGTTTGGGGTGAGGTATACTGATTCCTCATTAAAGTAGTATATCTCAGAGGGAGGAAAGGGTACTTCAAGCAACGTCAATGACTAACGGGACTGCTATATTTATGGATGCAGCGGATGTTATCGACATGTTTGTTACAGTATATGTTTATGAGCAGGCAACTTCATGGTATACTGAGATAAATAGGTGCTGCAAAGTTGTAACAGCTACCAAAGAAAATAAATTGCTCCTAACCTTTCCTATCCTACCGGACACTGAGTCGAAAGATTAAAAAAAAGTGACCTGCTTGTAACACCAATTTCTTTGACCAAGACAATTTGACACTTAGCCAACTGTCATTCAGTCAAGATGGTGTACTCAGTAATGAAGCAAAGCAGTAGGCTCTGTCAGAACCATCGACTCTGTGTCTAGTAGTGCATTTTAATTCGACAGTATGCCATCATAGGAAATTTATAACACTTGTAAGTAAGCATCACAAATATAGATTCTTATATGGTCATATCATTTGTTATGTATTTCACTGTAATTGTCTAACCTACTTTCAAAAGACACGTGAAAATGGCACTTTGAAGATGATATCATGATTGTGTAAGTGTAAATGTAACACTGTAAATAAACAACAGTCTAATGGCGGTACTGACTTTAAAGAAAAAAAAATTGATGGGTACATCATTTAGCTTAACGTATAAATGGTGCAGAGCATGCAGCACGTCCTTTTGTGCCGTCACAACATTGCCCTCGTCGATATTGAGCGATGTGATACACGCATGACGGAGACGAGTCTGATGCCGAATCAGATGATACAGAGGAGTCAGTTGGTCCACAGCCCAGCGGACGTGGTTTGGAACGCCACCTCAACCCTCCCACTTGACGCCCCTCCACTCCTAATGATCGCACCTTTACACGCCTGACGTCTGCAATACGTAGCAGAGCCTGATGCGCACTTTCTTAAAGGCCACATAAGAGAGAGTTGTAAAATTCTTGCGTCCTTCGAAATTTCCGCGCTCTATCAGCGCACAGTCGTGTCAACGCTTGTCAGAACCTCGGGTTTGCCCTCTGAACTCAGCATTCCAAAATGGAGGCTTATAACGCAGCTGACCAGAGACTACGGTACAACACTTCTGGGTTCACCTCATATGGTAAGGATCTCCATTTGGGCCGTATTCAACACCCAAGGGAGTCAAAACATTTTCATCGACTGTCGTTCATGACTTAATGTGACAGTCACTACACTGTGGTCCATGAAGTCGGCGGCGTTAGCATCGATTGCCAAAGTCCTTTCACACGTCCGGCCAGACTAAATATGTGACACCTGTTGCTAGAAGAAGCAGTAAAACAAGTAATACTGACAAAAGTCGGATATTTACAGACGGACTGAATTTTACTACTACCGACAGAAATAAAAATTAGGAAACTGGTCTACAGGACGCAACACACAGTTAGAACAACCACTTATCAAAATAGTATACAAACAGTTCCTCAAAAAAATTATGATAGATCTAGAGTGCGTCACGTACTGGACGATGCATAGGGGAGAATGGTTACGTGAAGAAAAGTTCATCTTATTCATTTACCATTATCAAGGATTTCAATTCCTTCAATGGAAATGTCCTCCCCAAAACCACATATAGTACACACGGGAGCCACATTAAACACATGCAAAAAAAGAGACAGAAAAATTTACATCAAGAAGCTAGCCGCAAATCCGATACAACCTTATCAATATTCAGAGGAATAAGCGTATGAGCCAGCACACTTTAACAAACAAGAAGCTAAATTCGATCTCATGGCTGACTTAATTACTCGTACGTGACCAGATTGTGTCAGGGTCCATTTCCGAGTCCGCTGACGCGTCCACGTTAGACCGAGCGGCTAGCCGGGTGGGCTTATCATCACTTACTCAGCACCGATTCAGTCAGTTAATATCGCTCCTCTGAAACACTACCAGCTCTTCACTCACTCAAAGTAATGAGTGCTATCGACAAGGTACCTTAAACGGATTCCTTTCCACATTTCTGGACGCCTTTTGATACCGTTGCTCACAAAAGGCTTGTAGTCACAGTGCGTGCATATGGAGTATCCTCCCAGTTGTTCGTCTGTAATCGTGTATCCCTGTCAGAAACGACACAGTTAATAATAACTGACGGAAAGTCATCGAGTAAAACAGAAATTATATTTGGCGTGCGGAACGGAAGTGTTAGAAACCGTCTGCTGTTTCTGATCTGTATATACGATTTAGGAGCCTATATGAGCAGCCCTCTGAGTGTGTATGCACATTATGCTATCGTGTTTCGGCAGTAAAGTCAACATAAGCTCAAAACCAGTTCGTTTTGTACCAGCGAGTTGTAGAGGAAGGAGTGTCACGCATATGATCTGCGGGTTTGGGGTGGCAATAAGTCAGACAAAGATGTTTTTCGTTGCGGCGAGACAAATTCAGTCAAAAACTTTCTCCTGCGAATATAAAAATAATTTGTGGATGTCCATCTACATAGGAAGGAACGAGGGTCGTAATAAAGTACAAGAAATCGAACGTAGCATGGGAAGATACAAGTGTCATTTCTCATGCACGATGTTCGAGAGCGGAAGTGTACAGACATAGGCTGGAGGTGGTTCGACAGACCCTCTGCCAGGCACTTTAGAGTCAATTACGGAGCGGCCATGTACACGTGTTGTCCGCCTACACACTATATCTGGTCAACACTTGTTTGTGGTACAGACACTGGTCTGATGGTACTTTACCGGCTGGTATATCCTTTGCACTTCTGTACAACCCCTGCCGTGATATGAATTTCAGCCTTCTTACGGTAGTCGAGCGTTGGTCCCACTCTGCAATTTCAACCTTCAGTAATTCCCTCATTAGAAACTCTACAATTCCTTGAAGTCTCAGTCTGACCTCTCAACCCAACCAATCTTTTAAGCAAGTTACCGCTTAAGTTTCCGTTTTTCCCATGTCAATGTAGTACTTCCACATTAGTTACTCGATCTACGCATTAAATATTCAACAGTATTTTGTAGCGCCACTTTTTAAAAGCTTCTGTTCCCTTCTTGCCTAAACTGCTGTTCAACATAAGACAAATAGCTTCGGGAGAAGTTCGTAAGATTTCTATTTACATTCAATGGTAGTATATTCCTCCTTTTCAGATACGCTTTTCTGCTCTTCAGAATCTCGTTTCCTGCTACTACTTTTTTATTTTCTCGCCCTTTCTTTCGTCCATCTTCAGTTATTCTGTTGCCCATAGAGCAAAGCTCATGCCTACATAATTTCGTAAATTAATTCGTTCAGCAGCGCCTCATCTACTTTCATTACATTCCATTATCACTGTTTTACTTTGGTAGAAAATCATTTACAACCGGTTTTCAAGATATTATCCATTCAGTTCTATTGCAGTCCCATGAGTTTCGGCGTCGCTGGCGGAACTGTGTCATGCAGAATGCTTAAGGGTTTTGCTTCTCGCCACAGAACTTTCATTTCCTCACAAAACTTCTCTTCCTGTTCCTTTACTTGTTGCTTAGTAAACAGATAGTTCAACGTGGAGATAGGCTGCAACTCTCCATTTCACTACTGTTTCTAGTTTGATGTGGTATTCCAAATGACCCCTGCATGGTCTGCAGGATTAGGATCTGTTTGGTTAGAGAACCATTCAAGGCGCGATAGAGTGCTTGAAGGTTCCTTAGCAGGAACGTTTGTGTACAGACCTGGAAGATGTAACTGTCCATAGCACACTCGTCATGAATGGGTAGGATGAAGGACAACAAATGGTCACCAAGAATGTTGAAATAAACGACCTGATTTATATTCACGATATTCATGGTACATTATCATAATATCACAGAAGCGTCTGCAACCTGAACAGTGCCCACGACACAGGGCGAGTTAAACAACTCATTGGACTGTCAGTGGCCTTGACACCTCACATCATCTGAAGGACGCGACCCCTCAGGGCACACTGCACTCGCCTCCCCCTCCCCTCCCACCCCCCCCCCCCCCCCCCACCACCACACACACACACTCCAGTCAGCCTCTGGACAGTTCCTGTGCTGTTTGGCCCACTGGAGACGTGCAGCGTTGTGTGCCACTGTGAGCGATGGCCTTCTTACAGGTACCGAGCTCCACATCTCCTCTCTGTGTTCGCTTGGAAACTGGTTGACTTGGACCTCGATTGACTGGCAGAGAACTGTTGTACTTAGAATCAAAGGAGACACCTCCAACGTATTCCACTCTTCTAAATTTCTCACTACCATGACCTGCAAAGATAGCCATCTTATCTATGATGGATGCAACAATTTATGAATTCTGATATCTAAAAACTTTTTAAATTCATGCAGTTGCTCCTGTCACCTAACACTGGTCTTAAAATGTTTATGAATGTTCCTAGCCAGGTAGCCCAATCTCTGGGAAACATTTTAACCTTCAAAATTGGTTCAGATGGCTCTGAGCACTATGGGACTTAACATCTGTGGTCATCAGTCCCCTAGAACTTAGAACTACTTAAACCTAACTAACCTAAGGACATGACACACATCCATACACGAGGCAGGATTCGAACCTGCGACCGTAGCAGTCGCGCGGTTCCGGACTGTGCGCCTAGAACCGCTAGACCACCGCGGCCGGCTTGCAACCTTCACTAGCATATTTGTGAAGAGAGTAAAATATGAATTAGGAAATAATTAGTTCCGGAAGTTTTTCAGTTAACCGAGTAGCAGCAGCGATTCTTGGACGCTTCATATAATTACAGTCAGCAGAAGCAAATCTTATAATATTGTTTTCAGAAAAGTTGTATTAAAAAATGAAAGAATAAGATGAGAATAAAACGTTTTACTTGTTGCACCTTATCATATTCACCGTGCCTAGAGATTTCACGAAGGTTCCAAAATCTACGTTCACCTTTATTTGTGTTCTCGTAAAATTTTTAAGAGCAGATAGTAAAAACCTGGGTGTTCACTCTTGTCTTTCTGCAGTCTACTTCCATAACGTAATCTTTACGGCCTACAATTGTAGTGATATTAAAATATACTAGCTTATCTTGAGTTACTTAAGTACTCCAGTCCACATGTTTAATTTCATTATTCACTGTGTCACCAATTTTAATTTTCAGCATATCTAGCTGGGAAGACGCCACATTTCAATGTGGTACTCATCCAACACTGGCGTGATCTTATTCCTAATTTAAAATGTTCTTTCTTATAGATTACATGAGCAGCTCCTCCAATCGTTCAAAAAAGAGGTCTTAGTTTTTTCAAACCAATCGTTAACCATAGAGCGATTACCGAACAGCGACCTGGAAATTACATTTCCTGAAATTCAGTCTGTCTACATCCTCTGTTTTGCTACTCCAAACACCAATCTGAGACCATCATCTTCATTCTGGTAGCGAAATTCTGAAATAGAATAGTTGGCGAAAATGGGAGATCAAACTTACATCTTCCATAACTGTTTGTGATTCTATTACTGTATTCAGCTGTCTCCTGTGCATTTAACAGTGGAATTCCCAGTGGATTCGTAATTTTACCGCCCTTCCTTTTAATTTCACCGAAGGCTGTTTTGACTTTTCTATTTCCTGGGTCACTCCTTCCGCCAATTATTTATCTCTTTTTCGATTTCATCACATTTCATGCCGCCATTCCACTTTAGCTTTCATGCATTTCCTGTTTATTTCATTCCTAAATGACTTGTATTACCTTATTCCTGATTTTGCCTGCACGTGTCTGTACTTCCTCCTTTCGTCAGCCAGCTGAAGTATTTCTTCTGTTACCTTTTCTCTGTTTCCTCTCAGTTACCTTCTTTTTAGCTATGTTTCTCTTTCCAAATTGTGTAGTCCTTCTTTTTATAAATGTCCATTCCTCCTCAATTTAATTTCCTTCTGAGCTATTCATCGGCGCTGTAATTATAGCCTCAGAGATCTTCAACCATCTATCTTTATTCATGAGTATTTCTGTATCCCAGTTCTTAGCGCATTATTTCTTCCTGCCCAAATTGTTAATCTTCAGTCTGCTCTTCGTCATTACTAAATTGCTATCTGGGTCTACATCAGGTTCTGCGTGTACCTGATTCTAGTACTGGAATCTCTGCCTGATCATGATGTCATCCAACTGGACTTTTCCCGTATTTCCCAGTCTTTCCTAGTACAGGGCTACCCCTACCACTCGTAAATACTGAACAGAGGCTTCGCTATTACTACCTGAAATCTACTGAAGAACTGCATTAGTCTTTGTCCTCTCTCATTGTTACTGCCAAGCCCATATTGTCCTTTAACATTTTCTTCTACTCCCTCCCCTACAACCGAATTCAAGTTCCTCATGACTATTTTGTTTCCCCTTCCCTTCCATACTGAATTACCCGTTCAGTACCCTCATATATGTTCTCCATATCTTCATATTCTGCTTGAAACATCGGCAAGTATACATGAACTATCGTTGTAGGTGTTGGTTTGCTGTCAATTCTGATGAGGAAAACCAATATTTTAGGCACACTCTTTGGTTTGGTTACGTCCGTAAGACACCTTTGAGTTGAGGTCTGAGGTAAAGTTTGTATAGTTGTTTGTAATCAACAGGACTGGAAATCATGAACGATGTGTTGTAAATTGCATTGCGTATCAGGATTAAATATATGGATGCTACTATCTAGAAGTAATGGTTTAAATTGTAGCTAATGACGTAAAGAATTCCTGATAACTCCAACCATTCAGTGTTTAGCGTCTTCCCTTTTTATGTACCACGCACTTCGTTCCATTACCTGATTCACTATTCCTTGATACTTCCGGTCATGTACTGAAAATCGATTCCTTCTATATGTTGCATCACTTCGATTCAGCACCTGTTCATTAAATACTCGATGTACCCATCTTCAGCGTAATTCACCATAGGCTGCTGCCCCTCTTGGGAACCCCATGTTGGTCTGGCTCCTTTATAGACGCCTTTTCCATGTTGTTGCATCTACACTATGACTGTCTGCATCACTGAGGTACGCACGCCACCCCACGGCGGTCTTTTCGCTAAACAATGCAGGTGGAGGCGGGATTGGACTAATTTAGTTTACAACGTCGAATATTTTACTTAGTGCACAAATGACATGGGGGTACGACAGTTTCTCTGGCTCTCCCTTGCAGTGATAATCTCCAGGTAAGATTTGCTACTCTGATATCTATATGTCTACTTAATCCCATTAATATTTTCCTTACTCTTTTGCATTTTGTTGTTATATAAATTTGTCGAATTATGTATATGTATTTGTAGATGTAGAGTTCAAACTGAATGAAGCGGTTACCAATAGGTGTAGTTATTCGGAACACAGCAAATTTATTTTAGATTGTTTATAGGTATTTTCCATGAAGCCCATGATGACAAAAATGGTTCAAATGGCTCTGAGCACTATCGGACTTAACAGCCGTGGTCATCAGTCCCCTAGAACTTAGAACTACTTAAACCTAACTAACCTAAGGACATCACACACATCCATGCCCGAGGCAGGATTCGAACCTGCGACCGTAGCAGTCGCGCGGTTCCGGACTGCGCGCCTAGAACCGCGAGACCACCGCGGCCGGCTCCATGATGACACGTGTAACATGTAAGCGACAACGCCATACAATTAGTAGTGTGTGTAAAGTAACCGACGCTTCAGAAATGGGCGAATAGTTTTCGGCGAATGTGGTATATACACAAGGTATTTCGCATAACCCCACGACAAGAAATCCTTGGGTGTCAGACACATAGGTCTAGGTGGCAGAGAACGTAGTGCCGCCATGCAAGGACGACGGATTCAACGTTTTGGGGGGTGCTGATTCGAAAGTGTGCAGTGCCTTCCGATTCACTACTCTTCCACAACGATGAAAATTCTGAATTTTATTTTTCGTTTTCTGTACTGCTTATCGACGCACTGGCAAGAGTCGCCTGCAGTAACGTATCACCACTACAGTGATTTAGGGTTGGGCCGTACGCTGCATCCCCTACTGTGTGGACGCGGCCCGTGTCTCTCGCTGGCCTTCCTCGACCAGTGTTGCTGTGACGCCCACAGCCGGGCTGTCGGAAGTGGGAAGCGGCTCAGACCGCAAACGGGATGTTAGCTGCCCGCTGACCGCTAACCGCATGCAACCGCAGTGAAGACATGACGCACTTCCCCCCCCCCCCCCCCCCCCCCACACACACACACGTAAACGCGTCGAGTATTCCTGGCGCACATCAGCAAAGGTCCACTTACGCAAATACTACTTGGAGGCGAGAAATCACGATCCTGCGTTAGTAGCTTCCCGCAGATCTAGAGATTTATACCAAATATATTTATAAGCGACGGTACTAATCTCCTATTGCGCACAGAACATGCCACTATTCAAGAAGAAAGGAAAAAAGCATGGGAAACTTAAAACAACGGAATATCACCAAGATTGGCAATGTTTTATAAAAGCTAAAAATTTTGCGCGGACTTTAATGCGAGACGCTTTTAATAGTTTCCACAACGGAGCTTTGCCTACACATCTGGTAGAAAACTCCAAAGAGATTCTGGTCGTATGTAAAGTACATCAGTGGCAATACCCAATCAGTGCCGTCTCAGTGTGATGACAGTCGTTATGTTACTGATCAAATTGCCGCTAAAGCGGAGTCACGAAATGCGGTAAATATTAGAAAATTCAGTCAATAACAGCAGCCGACTTCAGTAAGTTAGAAGTAGATATCCTCGATGTAGAGGAGCAACTTAAACCACTTAATAAAGGCAACTTTTCCGGCCGAATTGTATACCAGTCACGTCCCCTACGAGTATGGTGGTATATATTTAGAAATCATCTGCAACCACTAATCCGACAAAGTCTCAGCCCCTAATGAATGGAAAGTTCGACACGTCACACCAACAGTCACGAAAGGAAACACGAGTATTTCCCTGAATTAGTGGCCCATACCAGTAACGTCGATCTGCAGTAAGATTTGGAACATACACTGGGTTCGATCATTATGAATTGTCTCGAAGAAAACGGTCTATTGAGACATACTCACCACCGATTCAGTAAATATCGTTCTTGTGAGGCACACCCAGCTCTTTACTCATTCAAAGTAACGAGTGCTATCGACAAAGGACTTTAAACTGGTTCTTTTCTTGATTTCCAGAAGGCTTTTGATACCATTTCTCAGAAACGGCTTGTAACCATTTTGCAAACCCATTTCCTAGTTGTGCGACTGGATCCGTCATTTCCTGGCGGAAGGGTCACTGGGCGTAGTAACTGACGGAAATTCATCGAGTAAAACAGAAATGGCATAAGGGGTACGAAAGGGAAGGGTTATAAACGGTCTGCTGTCCCTAATCTGTATAAACGATTTAGGAGACAATTTGAACAGCTTTGTCAGAGTGCTTGCACATTATTCTCCCGTTAACCCTCTAGTAAAGTTGGCATAAGATCAAAACTAATAGCCAAATGCCAATTTAATTAGCCAAAAGTGACAACTGCCTCTAAACAATGCACAGAGGTAGGTCATGCACATGAATTCGAAAAGAAATCCTTCACGTACCGGATACGTAATAAATCACACAAATATAAAAACTGTCAGTTCAACTTAATACCTAGGAATTACAGTTACGAACTATTCGAATTTGAACGATGTTACAGAAAATGTTGTCGGAAAAGGAACCAAAGACTGCGTTTCGCTGGAGTCCCTAATCTTGTTAGTATTGTTAGTTAATCTACATTCTAACTTATATTTCTAATACCCAGTGTCAAATTGGAAGTGCTGTTACTGTTGATGAGATTTGATACACCTGCCTGCCTGATCCTGGAGCGCGCCCATTCCGCGTCCGGCGGTATTGGGTAGGTGCCCCTCAGCCTTTGTTGGTTTGTTTATTGACTATTTTGGTCCCTAATAAATTCCCTCATAATCTTGCGTGATACCTCGTTTGTCAAACTATTTAGGATATGATAGGTGTCAGCTCGTCGTATTACGGAGAAGATGTCTCCGTTCGGTAGTTATTGTCTTAAATCATACGCTACGTCGTCATATGTTGGACAGTCATAGATGATATGTTCAGGTGTGCCGTCCCGAACACCACAGTCCCACGCTGGTGTAGCCCGTTCACCAAATCGACGTAAGTATATGGGATATTGCCCATGCCCTGTAAGAAAGTGGAGCAGTCCTCTACTTGGCTCAAAGAAACCTATCTCTAATCTTTCCTTGTTATCAGTGAGCAGTTGAAATACCCTTCTCCCCGTTTCTTCATTTTCCTATGATTACTCCCATTGCTCCCCCCCCCCCCCCTTCCACTGATAGCAAACTTGTCACCTAACTGTACCCACATGATTTCCCTGGTCTTTCCTTTGGTTATCCTGTACCATGCTGCCTGCTCCCGTATATTGATGTCTAATGGATACAGCCCCATTAACACCAACAACGCCCCCCCCCCTCCCCAGGAGGAGTTCGATATGCCCCAACAGAGCGTAACAGCATATTCCTCTGCACCCTTCTCACGGTCGTGGCAGGCCTCGTGAGCCTGTGTGCCCAGACCCCACACCTGTATCCTACTATTGATGTTGAAATACTATTGTGATAGAGTTTAATGAGGTTGGGTTTCAGATGGAATCTTTTATGACCTATGTTGATGAGATTGTTTAAAACTTGTAGGGCTCATTGAGATATGGTGTCTATATCTGATGTATAATTCCACTTTTCATCAATTACAACCCCTAGATATCTGGCCTCGCGGCGCAGAAGAACTGGTGATTCTTTCATTCTAACGGTTGGATTTCTAATCAGGCTACCTTTCAGCAACAGATACGTGGTTCTGTGTGGTACAATCCTTGTATTCGCTTCGTGGCACCATTCTAAAAGTGATGTTATTGTTTTTCCACTTTCGGTTCTAGGTCTTCACGGCTATGGCCACCAACCAGCAGGAGGTCATCTGCGTAGGCTGTCACGTCTAGTACGTCCTATCTGAGATATAATTTCTCTAGCAGCGGTTCTATATTTACATTCCAAGAGAGTGTCCCCAGAACAGATCCATGGGCAACCCTTGGTGATGGTTTTACTTATTTTCCCGATGATAACCAAACCTCCCTGTCCTCTTAACAGCTCCTCAGAGAGCCACAGCGGGGCCCTGAGCACTCCTTCTCACACAAGGGGGAGAAGAGCGAGGGCCACCACAGGTTGTCGAATGCGCCACTGATGTCCACCATGATGCCTACCACATACTTGCGTGGGGCTGAGCTGCAGACCTCAACCGCCAGGGCAGTTGCGTCAGACACTTATTGCCCCAGCCAAAAGCTAAACTGCCTGTTACTCATCCCGCGCAGTATCCTGTGTATCGCCAGACTGTCAGCCAAAAACTTCTCTATTAATTTCCCCTGGATATCTAGGAGACATATTGGCCTCTAGGAATTGGTTTCCTTATGGTCCTTATCTTTTCCTTTCTTTATAATTACCAAATTTGCCCTTTTCCCAATGTTCGGAAATTTACCAAGCCTTAGGCATTCATTGAAGAGCCCTGTCAGAGGTCCTATTAGCTGAGGGGCGAGGAATTGTACAACCTCTGCTACTATGCCATCTGGCTTTGGAGCCTTCCCCCTTCTGAAAGGCCCACATCTCGTGGTCGTGCGGTAGCGTTCTCGCTTCCCACGCCCAGGTTCCCGGGTTCGATTCCCGGCGGGTTCAGGGATTTTCTCTGCCTCGTGATGGCTGGGTGTTGTGTGCTGTCCTTAGGTTAGTTAGGTTTAAGTAGTTCTAAGTTCCAGGGGACTGATGACCATAGATGTTAAGTCCCATAGTGCTCAGAGCCATTTGAACCATTATTAGCCTTCTGAAAGATTTAGTATGTACTGCCTCTTCTTCCTTCTAAAAGGGATACACCATGGTGTTGTTGCTCTACTCTACATCATGTTCCCTACAGATATGGCATTGAATCTCATTGTCCTCATTCTCCTAATCACCTGGTAACAGAATCTGTAGAAGGACCTCGGCAGACTCCTGCCAGGACTCTGTCATTTGGTCGCCATCTCTGATTGTCGAGAGAACCTTGAGAGATCTTATTTTTTCTCTCTGACCAACTTATAGGGGCCTCCCCTACGGGCAGTGGCCAGTTGGTGCAGCACATATCTCTCCCAGCTTTTAACCCTAACCCCCTCAGTTCTTTATGGAAGACCTTTCTGGCTGCCCTGTATCGCTGCAGCCAGAACTGTTTTTCTTGCCAGATGACACATTGCTGGTAATATTTCCTCGTCTGTCTCACAGACTGGCGCATACGTTGTAGTTCGGCAGTCCATGGTGATGGGGAGGCTGCAATGGCTCTCCTCCTGGGTGGTACAGCAGCTTTCACTGCTCTAACTACAGACTCCACCATTTTTTCAGCATACCTATCAACGTCTACATCATCCTCAGGCAACAGATGAATGTCGCACTTCTGAACTAGGCATTACAAATATGTCTTATTGAAGTTGTATTGGATCTCCCACCCCAGGTCCCAGTGGCACTCCTTGTCACTAAGGCTAAACACAATCAGATTATGGTCGTTGTGACTTGATCTAGGACTCTCCAGTTCGATGTTGCTGATGGAACTGGGTGCTGACAGGATGACATCTATGTTTATTCCAAATCCACCTCCACCTCTATAGGTGTGGGGATTCCCTCATGTGTTTGCCACAACTAGTTCTGAGGCCATGATTAACTCTTCAGCCTTCTCCCCATTTGCATCTCTAGTGCCGCCCTACCATAGGGGCGATTTGGCATTCATATCGGCGGTTACAATAATCTCTTGCCCCCACAATGCCGTGGTGACTCGAGTGAGATGATCCAAGAAGTCGTCAAAACTACCTCTATATTGGATGTTAATGATGTACACTAGTCCTACAGGTGATTGTAATTCCACGATGTTGCAGTGGCTATTTGATAATTGTGCTATGGTAGCAACTCGTAAGGCCTTATTTGCTACAATTATAGCTGCTTTTGGCTCCTCCCCAGTGTATATTACGTGCCAAGTGGCAGCCATATAGGAGATTTGTCCAGCTTGGGAGTATGGTTCCTACAAGCAGATTATATCCAGCCTCCATTCCTCCACTGCCCTTGGCACTTCCTGAATGACCTAGCGACTATTATCTGTCCAATCATTATTTCACTTGACATAATGGAAAGTAAGTATGTACGTTACAATCAGGTCAGGTCTTTTTCCAATCTAACGCAATGTGTCCGTTTGCTAGGACACACTGTATTTAAATTTCCTCCAAATCAAATCTTTCATCTTGTCTTTCAAAAACCTTTTCAATGAGGTCACGCAGGGCTCTGAAGTCAGTGGGGAGATTCATCAACTTGAGTTGTATCCTGTCTACAGACTCCATTGCCGAGAGGGTGACCTTTCTACCATATTTGTACCCTATGCATACGACGTGCATGTCAAGCTCTAAGTTTGGGTACACTCTTCTTGGGTCTGCTCCCATAGCTCTTTGTGCAGCCTGCAGCTGCATCGTGCTGGTAGTAGTGCTTTCCTGTAGTATTTGTTATGAAAGTCCTTCTTGTATGGGCATGGCACTGTTTATTGTACTAGCATGTGGGCTGTTGTCTAATACTGGGCTGCATTGGATTATGTCTGGTCAGCCTACTGCCACTGGTCGCCCACCATATCTTTCCACTTCATCAGTTTGAGTAGGACCCCAGATGAGGGAGGAGGAGAAACCAATAGGAGCCTGAGAGACTTTCTTTTTTTGGCTCTCCTGGTCTCAGTGACACCATCAGCCATAATCTATTCTGGAAATTAGGTGCTGTTCCAACATTTTATATGTTGGGCAATTTGTACCAAATGCACCACAGGTCTTTTTGCCCCTATGCATGCATGGTATACAGATGCCTGGTTTATTGTAGTTTTTTCTTAAGTGGTCCTCAGCTTTCACTTTGAGCATGCAGGCTTCCTGCTACAGTATTTGTGTATATGATCTATGTCTCCGCAATTGTGGCAATGAGGTACCACGAGGTATACCAAGAGGTAATTTTTGACGTGTATGGCATGGAACCCTACCTAATACAGAGCTGTCAGTTTCTTCCACAGGGCCCCTGAGACCTCCGTGACACGATGGACTACATCTCGGTCCCTAGGTCCTGTCCTCAATCTTAGCTTGAAATCTTTCATAAAGGTATTTATGCCCATGTCAGCTAATAACTTGTTTTTATCATCCTTTGTATCAACATCAACAATGATTACATTTTTAGTTGCCTTATTAATTTTAAATTTTTCTCTGACCAGATTTACTGTAGTGGCGAATATCTCCTGAACTTTCTTGACATCTTGGCCAGGCATTGGTCTTAAAAAGACTGCCGTGTCTGGCCATTTGCAGACCTTGACCATGGTGTCCTCCATTAACTGGGCCTTTGGTCCTGCTTGTGCAACCATGCCAGCCCATGTTTTGACTGGTTGATTTTTTAGTCTTTCATTTTCCTCTTCTAGCTCCTCAAATCTGCCTTCTATCTTGGCATTGACAATTGCCCTTGCTGCCAGCTCATTTATGATGGACTGCGTCCTGACTAATTTGACGTTTATAATATTTTGATCTAGGAACTGAGTCTTCCTCGTATGCCTATCCGTGATGCTATCCTCCGTCACCTGACCCAGGCCATCTTGTGGCGAGGTAGGGGCTAGCATTGAAACCCTTAAGGAAGCACCAGAATCCCTTCTCTCTTCAGTAGCCATCATATCTTGGCAAGTGAAAAAGATTGGGAACCACTTCTCTTAACCTGGACCGACTCCTCTGGCACGGCCGGGGGGGGGGGGGGGGAGACTAAACTGCAGCTCCACCGCCGGCCTCGCCCCTAGACCGAGGACCCCTCAGCTGCCGGGTTCAATGCCTCATTACCAGCACACTTGTCCCTTCAGTACTTGGTTACCGTCGATTTCACTCGTCCTGTATCGGCAAGTACAGCCCGTAGTCCGTAGAGGCGGACGCACCTCATGCCCTTCGACCCCTACTGGTCTGAGCTTCCACCTTGCGGCCAACGACCCACTCCTACTCAGATGGTGGGCTGGTCACGCAGTTGTCCGGGGGTGTGCACCCATTTAGCCTAACCCTGGCTGTGTTACCACCCCGTGGGCTTGGCAGAACACGCCTGGGGACAGAGGAGTGGCGAGGCACACTTTCCGACTTGGGGTAAGATTTCATGACAGCAAACCAGGCCACACGCAGCAGGGACACAGATGGTGGCACGTCCCTGCGTTCTGTGGAGCAGCAGCGCCTGGGAGGCGCAGCACGCCGCAGCCAAGGTCAGCAATGTGCTGCACCCGCCACTCAGCCCAGAACCCAGAAATGACAGATGTTGTGTCCCTTTTCGCAGCTCCCTCTCCGCCATGCACCCTTTGCTTCCGCCTTGGGTTGGGAGACTCCTAACGTCATCCAGGACGAGAGGAACGGCAGCAGCCAGGCCGCAGGGTTCCGGAATCGTCGTTAGACTTACCCTCATACCCTCGCCCAACTGCTGCACTCTACTCAGGAGAGATAGTAGGTGTGCCTCTCGTAACGCAGCTTCCCCTCCATCACGCACCCTTTGCTTTCGCCTCAGGTTGGGGGCGCTTAACGTCCCACCATGACAGGAGTTTTACATCCTTCCTTGATATCTCCTGAAATTTTGCTTTGCGGTATGGGAGCATCTGCTGACTGAGTTGGTGGAAGACATCGTAAAAGTTCAATGCAGGACAGTTAGTGTTGTACTGTCGCAAAATAGTGGAGAGTGTCGTGGATATAATCTAAGAGTTGGGATGCCAGTAATTTGTAGAAAGATGATTTTTCTTATGGCGAGAACTTCTTAGAAAATTTCAGTCACCACCTTCCTCCTCTGAATATAAAAATATGTGTATGATGCAGCTGTCTGCAAAACCACAGAATTACACTAGGAAAAAGTAAAGAACGTTACAAAACTAAAATATATTTAATACAGATGAAGAGAAAGAAACAGACAATTCTCAGAAAACGGACGTAGATGTTCTACATAATGATAAATGCGACACACCATTCATGTCTTACATTCTCTGCTGTGTAAGAGGCTGTAGACATCAGAATGCAGAGCAATAACTTTCACCAGAATGACGGTTATTATCTTATCCGTAGGAGACAATAAAGGAATTCGCCAAATTACTGCCGGCCGCTTTGGCTGGCCGGTTCTAGGCGTTTAAGTCTGAAACCGCGTGATCGCTACGGTCGCAGGTTCGAATTCTGCCTCGGGCAAGAATGTGTGTGATGTCTTTAGGTTAGTTATAAGTTGTAGTGGACTGATGACCTCAGATGTTAAGTCTCATAATGCTCAGAGTTATTTAAACCATTTTTGAGCCAAATTATTAAGATCACAACTTCTGGAAACAGCATTCGAGATTGGTCGTCAATGTACAGGGTGGGGCAGCCATCGACCCCTTGTCTAGTAGCGCAGTGGTAGTCAGTTGTTTCTGAAAACGACGATGGAGATATTTCTTGTGAACTGGAACTTTTTTTTTCCAAAAATGAACATGTACGGAATGTCGAGAACGTATGACACAAGAACGTCATCGTCAGGAACTTAGTTGCACGTTGTAACGGAGTTTGAGGCCCAGAGCAGTTTTCGTGGCGCAGCATCAACTTTCTATCACTTTAATTGTTAGGCATGTCATGCTGTTGGGCTAGAAACTAGTGATCTGAGGATAAATGTGGTTACGATGAGACTCGATGAAGAATTTAGCCTCCAAGATAGTTCAGCAGTTTACATGGTGGGGCAAATAAAAGTGGTCCACAGAACGGAGTTCCAGGGTAAAAAGAAACACAGCAGGTGAAAGGAAATACAGCACTAACCAAACTGTGGCAGATACCACGAGTGACCACCGTCCACCTCTTGGCACTTGTGGGTCCTCGTCATTCAGTTGCTGAAGATGGACCGAAGTTGGACGGCTGGGATTGCTGCAGTATCACCTCAAATGCTCTGCTGCAGTCCTTGAAGGCTATGAGGGTTGTTGCGACACACCCTAGACTTGAGGGCTCCCCACACAAAATGACTACACAGTGACAGATCAGGTGAAATGGCTGACCTCCGCTAACAACTCTTTCACACGTGACTCCTAGAATTGGATGGCTGTATGGGCAGCTGCTCCATCCTGTTGAAACTATTTGTATGTGTTTACCTCCTCCGTTAGTGCTGCCTGAAATGATTTCAAAATGTTGGCAATGTAACGCCCCGAAGTGAGACCCTGATGAAAGCAGATGGGGGAATAACGTGGCGTGCAGACACTGCACACCTAACTCCATCGTTGTGATAAGGCGGCTGTGTTTTGTGGACATTGTGCGGATTCTCTGCTGCCCAGAACCTGTGATTCTGTGAGTTGACATAACCACTCGAGTGAAACTCGGCTTCGTCAGACATAAAGAACGGATCCATGTCCAAGCCATTCATTGTTATCTCATCCAGTGACAAAACTGGAGGCACTAAGGAACGAGTGCTGGTTATCATGCGCGACAAACAGATACTCAGTAAGGATGCATGTGCCGAGACAGGTAGAATATTCGTCAGCATGGTCGATGTGTCATTCCAGTCTCTTGCAACAGACGCCGTATTAATTTGCTAGATTATTAAAGTATTTTCTGGTGCATTACAATCACATTTCCAGGTGTCCAGGCATGTTTCAGACTGTTTTTGATACTGTCTGACGCCATTTTTGGACTACGCTTAGCGTGGCGTTTCTTGCTGGCACTTTGACACTATTAAAGTTCTCGACAAACAACTGACCACACCATTCCACCGCCTTTTATGTCACGTAACTTTCCACAACCAACACCAGCTGCTCTTCCTTGAGCACCGTCGTCTCTTTTGCACTGCTCCACTCTCACTGACACAGCTCGCACTGCGCTCTTAACTGGTCTGGATCACGTGGCCGGCATATACGTCACAGGGTGTTGTTATGTTTACACATTCACGTCCAATCGTATCCATTTGTCCTTGCTATTTTAATTTGCCCCTGCCTGTATATTACTGTGCCTGCTAGCATTTCACGTGTGATGCCCAGACTGGAATGGAATGACGTTAACTCGCGGCTTGAGGACGAAGAGAGATGGAACAGCTGGAAATTCACGGCCAGCGATTGAGAGAAGGACATATGGAGACCGCAGTTTTATGTCGATTTCCTCCTCCAGTTTCCAGTTCTGGAAGTCACGCCGTATTACTCTGTCTCCCCCCATCCCAGACACAGATTTGTTACTTGCCGTACTTTTCCTATTGTGTGGGACATTATTGACAATATTCGTTGCAAGAGTCTGATATGAAAGATAACTTTAAAGGTGAGAGTGAATATTATTAGTTTTTTTTAAATTTACTATCAGATCAAGGGCAGTACTGCTATTGGATAAAGTAAATGAAACAAATTTTACTTCTGTTTACGTATTGAATGGAAAGAACTTGCGTTCTCATGCGTTACCTTTTGTGTGACAGTATCGTGGTGCTGTTTTCCAACAGGACAATGCTCGCCCACAAGTTGCACGTGTCCCTCTGAACGGGCAGTGTCGTGTTGAAGTATTCCCTGACCCTGACGGAATGTGTGTGGGGCAGCCTTGGACGCCGGCTTCGTCCCATTGTCAGTATCAGCAGCTGTGCGCCTGCCGGCCCCAGGTGGGTACAGAGCGACTCCATGACACCCATCCCAGCAGAGGCGGTGGGACGTCACACTGATAACTGGGCTCATATGCCCACATCCCCGTAAATTTGACTCGATCTTGCAATTACGGAAGTTACACCGATTATCTCCGTCTACCGCTGAAGTTTCAATTCGTTTTCTCCTCCCCTTCTCGACATTTAATGTTTTTTTGTCAGGTAGTGTATTTTATTATAATTATCATTATTAAAAGTGCAGGCTTCTGTGGCACATTAAAGGTGAGCACAGATACGGTGTGATGCTAATGGCAAGTAATATATCCAGGGCTGTGGAGGGGGCTAGAGACAGTAGTAGGGTACGACCTTTAGAACTGCAACCTGGGGGATGTAATCGATATAAATTTGTTGTGGGAAAGACAAGGAATAGTTAAGGTAATAGCGCAAGTTATCGCCTTATTTATTTAACTATCAAGAAACTGGGCATGGTGTATTTTAAAGTACTAATTAGACCTTAAGTCTTAGATATAATTGATTTGCATGTTCAGGAAAAATTAGTAAGGTTAGCGACATGTGGTGACATTTACAACTACATGTACATCTATACTGCAGAAGCCGGCTTGCGATGTGTGGCGGAGGGTACTTTGCGCAAAGCTGTCACCTCCCCCTTTTCTGTTCCAGCCGTGTATGGTTCGCAGGAAGAGCGACCGCTAGTTACCCTCCTTCTGTGCTAAGATCTCTCTACTTTTATCTTCGTGGTCTTTTCGCGAGATGTATGTAGGAGGAAACAGTACGTTGGCTTCCAGCCAGTCTCACTCTGGCGTCTCCCTCAGCGGAAAACTATTTTGTGTGCTGTTCCACTTCAAATCACTCCATAAACATAGCTCCTAGATATATTACGGAAATAACTGCTTCCGGTTATTGTTTCGCGCTCATGTCGTCATACGATAAAGAGTCTTTCTGTTTACGTATTGCCAGTACACTACATTCGTTTATGTTGAGCGTCAGCTGCCACTCCCTGCACCAGGCGTCGATCCTCTCCAGGTCTTCCAGCAATTCCCAGTAATTGTTTGATTAGCGACTTCTCTGTATACAACAGCATCATCCTTGGAAATGTCATGGAAATTCTGACGTTATCTACTAGGTCATTTATGTGATAAAAAATAAGTTATTTAGCACTCTTTTCGACCATACTCGAAATTACTTTAACGTCTGATGATTTCTCTGCGTTTAGAGTTTTTGTCATGTTGTATTATGTTTGCTAGAAACTCTTCAGTCCAGACACACAGTTGGTCTGATAGTCTGTACGAACGTAAAGCGTGGTTATAATTACAGGGCAATTACTCGTAGAGGTCCAGTGTGCGCTGTAATTATCGTATGGTCACGAAAGTTGGTAGACATTTTAATGCCTTAACGCAGAAATGATTTACGCTGGCAAAAAAAAGTAGTTCTAGTTTTGGCCATCAGGTGCATTTCTGGTGCTGTGAATGCTAGAAAGAAGTATAGAAGTTTTTCTTTTATTTTCTTTAGGGCCAGCAGCATAACGAATGTCTGATAACGACATGATTATTAGAGCAGATGCACCGAATAGCTGCTAAAAATCAGCAATCTTTATTTACGATAGACTGTTTCGGCTCTGTCGCATTTTCAAGTACGTCTAGATTGACGTGACGTCCACGTTAGTGAACTGTTTTAACTGCAACTGTTTTAATAGGGTAATAAATGATGTCAACATGTTGAAAATAAAATGTTAATAGAGATGACAGTGGTTTGACATTTCCACTCTTATGCTGATATATTAGCCTCATACAAACAATGTAAAGCTGATTTGCACCGGGTGGGCAAAATCGGAATTCCGGAGACAGCGTTAAGCAGATCTTTCATGGGTTCAACGACTTGAGTTGTTGTCCCATCTTGCATGAAAAGAGTGGTTTCCGCATTAATGGATTAGCATATCTACCAAATTTCGCTGCCATGGCATAATTACAGCCAGTACTCGCCTCCATGAGCAGATGCAAGTCAATTATAATCCCCTGGGATATTAATTTCTACTGACACCCACTGTGCAGAACTGTGGTGCTGGAGCCAAGTGTGAAGTTTACAGGTTGTAATAAAACTCGCGAAATTATTCCTTTTCGGCAATTTGGGCACAAATCGTCAAACCAAAACGTTAAGAAAAGCTGTTACGATGTTTGTTATTGTAATATATACTCTGAAACCATAAAAACTAAGTGATATGCATTACAAATTCATTCTATTATATCAAAAAATAGTCGACCCACCATATCCGTGCGGTACCCAAATGGCGAAAAATGCAAATATTTATAGAACACGCACGTGTTTGTAACTTCATATGGTACTGACTATATATAGCATAGAAATAAAAAATCACATTGGCAAGAAAGAACAAAATTAAGTATTTCACTTGTAGTGCAGTATTATTGTGTTACATACTGTGGTGTTGCGTCACAAGTGGCACGTGTTCTTCCAGCAGCACAACGCTCGATCACTCACTGAACACATCACACAGCTCCAACCTTCCGCTGGTTATTCAGTTTCCTGGACAATGTACAAAACATAGAGGGGACACCACAAGCAAACGTAACCCAAAACAAGCCTTATCGTCTGTTGAGGGATCCTTATGGTGCAGGATGAAACAAAGTCCATTCAGTTTCCTCATCCACTACGTCGTCGCTGGATCGTGTGCTTCCAGCAAGACATCGCGACTGTACTCACTGCTTTCCACCTCTGCTCTCACAAGTGTTCATTACTTCGGCTGGCGGTGACATACCCAACCAAGACTGAGTACCGTGCTGTGCGAAATCACAACCTAAAATTGCACCAGGCTAACGTTGAAATGATACGGTAGTGTGCTGTATACATCCTGTCGATTCCGCTGAAGATTCTGCAACACGTTTACTTTCAGCAAGACAACGCGCTTTTACTAACATACTGCGTGAAACTGATTCTCCCTCCCACAAATTCCGAAGATTTTATGGCACAGAGATAAAAGATCAGTCTTTGGAATCAAATAGTCAGCACCTCCTAACATAACATGTATACGTACTGATTGTGGATGAGACGGCAGGAACCTTACTGAGTATATCTGTAACCGACAGTCACATATCGTGGTTGTTGAGGTAAAACGGAAGTCAGTATGAGCATCCAGCCTGCTCTGCTGCCGTTGGTACATTATCAGCTTTACCTCATCTCCCATACTCTGTTGCAGTGATACAGCCGACGTAATGCTCATTGTGCCCCACCCTGAAGACATGCAATGCCAGTTTAATATATCCTGCTGTGCGTAAACGTAAGGTGAAACGAAGGCTGGCGTTTGTTAAGGAGTCGCTGAACTGTGGAGAACATAAGCGTTAGCCTGTACAGACCCTGCCACACTGGTATCTACCAGCACGACAATGCGCCTCACTCATAGGTCCAGTCGTGCTGAAGTAGCTCAACCAACCTGGTTGTGACATCTAAGAGCTAATCCAGGTAGCATGTCTTGTTCAGTTGTAGCCACAGGTAACCCATGAGGCTTGTTCAGGGCACCCAGAAGAGAGCAGGATACACCAGACCTGTTCCGACTCCATTCCTACAAAACCAGCTGATTTAATCTTTGAACGGGACGACACCCATCTACACAGTTATTGTGTTACACAGATACGTTCAGCAAGGAGTTCACCTGACCCAGACATACTGATATATTGGCGTTTCATGCTGACAGAATCATAAGCCAAAATAACCAGTGGTGTTTGGTCGGGAATCACAGAATTCGAAAAGTACAACAAGCCTGGTCTGCTGCCTTTTGCTCAACTTTACTGGGATGTGTTGTTTCAACAGGACAGCGCTTACTGACTAACTTCCTGAAAACACACGTTCCTCATATCCTGTGTTACTGGTTAAAGGGTCAGTTTCTAAATATCCTTTGTGGCCAACTGCTACTTTAAATATCCCATGCTGTTCTGTGAGGGAAAACTAAACTGTGCTGGATTCCTCCAGGCTGTAGTACTGTGCTGCTTTGCGCGTGACCTTTCAACAGCACAAGACATTTATTCACTTTTACCACAGGGTCACTCTCCAATACGTACCACAGTTCCCTCGGAAGTGACGAGTCAGATACACTCTCAGTCGCATGGCTTGGGGAACTTTAACATGAAACGATCCTCCTGTGTCTGAGGAGTTACTGAACTCTTCAGGTGTCCAGAGTGTTGTCCTGCCTCTGCTGGGTGAGTAGGAGACGATGTTCCACAAGAACACCGCCCTTTCAGTCCCATTCTGTGATAAGTGGCACAAGTTGTTCTGAGGTTAATCAGTTCCCCTGGAAGTGACATACAACCTCACTTTTCACTCTCAAGTTTTAGGGGAACCATTAAGGAAACAATCCCTGATGATTGAACAATGAATAATAAAGCATGGTCAATGACACTTGGCAACAACGATATTTCTTTGCCATCTTTACCGGCTGTATGTGACTGATTAGATACCATTGTACGCACATTAATCTCTCTTACTTCGTCGTCGATGTTCCTGCTTGAGACATGCAATAGTTTCAACATAAATGTAGCACACTGTGCCTCGAATTCCGTTTCTGTAAATTTACCGAATGGAATTACACGGAAACAACTTCGTCCCTCTAAACACTCCCGTTTGAATTCCACAACCACCGCTGTTACTTCTGCGTGTGCTCAGTCCCAGCAGTCCTTCTGATTTTGCTCCATGCCCGCAGTCAAGCCGTCTTGACCAGGTCTCCAGCCTCTGCAGCAGAAGTCTAGATCTGCATCTGCATGGATAGACTGCAAATAACATTTAAGTGCCTGTCAGATGGTTCATCGAACCCCATTCACTGTTATTCCAGTCTTGTATAGGGCATGGAAGAAACAAACACCTATATATTTCCGTGCGAGCTCTGGTTTCCCATATTTTATTATGGTGATCGTTTCTTCATATTATGTTGGCGTATACTGCTTGAACATCCCCCTTCAAGTTCAGGTCCTTCCTGTCGTTCAAAATCAGCATACCGATACATTGAAACCTCATGTATTTCTTTATCATCCCTATTACATTTCTGAATTGTTACATTATACACTGAAGAGCCAAAGAAACTGCTACACCGCGATTTTCCTTGGCCTATTTCTAGACACAGATTACAAACGAGACATTAACATGGAGCTACCTTTGGGGACAAAAGTTATGTAACTTCTTCTGGTTGGCCCTGAGAACCTCGGGCTTTCCCTCAAACAAGACTATTTAAGGGTATGGAGACAGCCTTATGAATCCATGGACTCTGCAAATCAGCAGGAGACGGTTTAAGGTGCTGGAGGCTCTGCAGTGGAGTGGGGCACGTGCAGTTTGAGTGACATGGGACCTCTGATACGTCTAAATACAGCTCTGATGGGTAACACTTACGTAAGCATCCTGTCTGACCACCTGCATCCATTCATGCCCATTGTGCAGTCCGACGGAATTGGGCAATTCCAGCAGGACGGTGCCACGCTCCACACGTCCGGGATTGTTACAGAGTGGCTCCTGGAACACTCGTCTGAACTCAAGAACTTCCGCCGGACACCGAACACCCCAGATGTGAACATTAAAGGACACCGAACCCTCAGATGTCAACATTATTGAGCATATCTGGGACGCCCTGCAACGTGATGGTCAGAAGAGATCTCCACCCCCTCCTACTCTTACGCATTTATGGACAGTCCTGCAGGATTCATGGCGTCAGTTCCCTCCAGCAGTACTCCAGACATTAGTCGAGTGCGTGCCACATCGTGTTGCGGCACTTCTGCATGTTTGCGGGGGCCCTACACGGTATTAGTCTATATATGTGTGCATGTGCCTATCACTGCCTTTTTTCACCTACTGGTGCTAGTGCACCAATATCATTTTTACACACAGAAACGAAGCAGAAAAGAAAAAATGGTTGACTGGGAAAACAAAGTCCTTATTATTAGTTTTTAAGTTGTACGTGGAATTAAATGCATGTATGGTAGACATTTAAATGGACCAAAAAATTGGTTATTAGTTTAAAAGTATATATGGAATTAAATGTGAAGTACTGTATGTGATTAAGTGATATAAGAAATATGCATAATAGAAAATACACATCGATCATTTTTTTTACAAAAAAGGAGTCTTAACTAAAAAACCATTAGTTATTGTTTAGTTATATCATTGTTATTTCATAGAAAAGAACCTAATCAATACAAAGGACTAGCCAGATGTAAATGATGAAGAAGGAGGATTTCCTTAAATCAGTACTGTAACATATGGCTTGTTATTTACAGTGTACTGCATTACACATGTATTTTCTTCTAGAATAGACACTACTTATCAGTATAAAGTGTGTTCAGTAGCAAACTTCAAGGTAAAGAAATAGCAACTAATAATATTATGTACAGTCACAGCAGCTTCGCAAAACATTACCCCTGAGTTAGAGTAACTATATATAATTCAGCATTGACATCAAAGTGCTGGCTGCCGCGGGCCACACGCTGTGGTGTGCCAGCCCTCTAGCTGCCCTCATGCGTGCACCACCAGCTGCGGCGCCAGCACTGCTGTGGAGGCCGTGGCTGGCTGGCTGGGTGGGGAGCTGGCTGCTGGCTGCTGGCTGCGGCCCCGCCTCTGCAGGTCTCCTCTGGAGGCGGGCTGGCGGCTCCCCACCCAGCCAGTGGCCACGTGGGGCCCGCGGCGGCAGCTCGCCACAGCACTGCCCGGCCGACACGTGCGCCACAGAGGCGTCTCGCGCCCAGTGCTGGAGACTCCCGAGTAAGCACTGGCTCATCGCACGTTTGTGTGCAGTACACTGGTGGGGATTGGTACGCAGTGAGGCAGGAAGAACAATTTATTTTGTATTTTCTTTATTTACATATGTACGCTTTATACTTATTGTGGCCGGCCTGGGTGGCCAAGCGGCTCTAGGCGCTACAGTCTGGAACCGCGCGACCGCTACGGTCGGAGGTTCGAATCCTGCCTCGAGCATGGATGTGTGTGATGTCCTTAGGTTGGTTAGGTTTAAGTAGTTCTGTGTTCTAGGGGACTGATGACCTTAGAAGTCCCATAGTGCTGAGAGCCGTTTGAACCATACTCATTGTGTAGGGCAATGTTTTTCGAGAAGTTGCTTCATATGAACCTTATATTCAGCTTGTATAGTACTCTGTCCAACAAGTGCCTCAACACATATATGAGTAGACATACATACCATACCTAAATTCTGCTCGAACGGACCTCATACTAATAGACTCTCCTGGCACAGTGACAATACATGCATTCATACACTGCTCCTCTTAAACTCAGATACCAGCACGTCTGTCTGTCTGTAGCAGTCGCTAAGATGCAGTATAAATCATCCAAATTCTCCACACTCGAATGTTTTATTTAAATGCGCATATCCCCTGAAGTTGATTCAGTCATAGCTTCCCTGTACATATGCACTGTTGAAACCCTCCTCCCATACATTTTAATGTTGGTTGGTGATTGAAATGCAACTTAATATGTTGTCATCTACTTCTTTGTATACTCCATCACGCTACGCAGCACGTCTGTCTGTCTGTAGCCATCCCAAACTCACTGTCGCGTTCTCGACCTACATTCACGCATTTGAGTAGACTAACAGTAAAACTATATGTCTTGGTGATAAGCAGTACACTTAACTGAGACTTGCCGCCTTGAGGAAGCTCTGATGTCTAAAAGTAGAAAGACTGCAGGTCTGATAAATCTGGAAGGTAGGCCGTGGCTTGCTCCTGCATTTCAGCTGGAGTTCATTGGCCTGGTGTAAAAATACGTAGGTATAATCCAATATATCTGTTTTTTGGCCCATCCCTGGTGACAACACTTTGCGATGTTCTTTTCACTACTCTGTACTGACCTGAAAAGCAGTGTTGGGAGGGGAATGGAGGGATATTGGAGTGGGGAGGGAGGGGTGAGCGGATGGAAGGCGACATAAGCAGCTGTGTCTGCTGTAAAACAAAAAAAACAAAAAAAAATTATTGACAGATCGTGAGGCAACGATTTGCTCGCAGGCCACAGTGATCCCGTGGTATGGTCCCTCACTGCAGTCTGTTAACGAACGAACAAGCATACAGAATAGGTTTCTAGATATGTGAGTGGTTGTAAAATTTCTTAATAACAAAACCCCTTACATTGCACTCGACAGTGAGTGTTCATGAGAGACAGACATATCGCCTTGAGTGTCCCAGAACATAATCTGAGAGACAGGATGAGCTGATGATGCTGTGGTGTACAGGGAGATGTAATTGTTGAATTACTGTAGGAGAGTGCAAGTTGACATAAGCAAAATTTGTTGGTAAGATGAATGGTAGTTAGGTCTAAATGTAGAAACATTCGAATACAGCAGTAGCCGTGCGCTACTTGACAGTCACGTCGATTAGATGTCTAGCTGTGTCGTTGCAAAGCGATATGGAATGGAATGAGCATGTAAGGGTACAGCACAGAAGGTGAATGCTCGACTTCGATTGGGGGAATTATAGGAAAGTACGGTGAATGTGTAGAAGACATAGGACACTAGTACAACCCATTCCTGAGTACTGCTTGGGTGTTTTGGATCTACACAAGGCCATATTGAAGCAAGACGTCGAAGCAATCGAGAACTGTGCAGCCAGATTTGTTACCTCTAGGTTCGAACTCCATGCTAGTGTTATGAAGGTGGTTTGGGAGCCCAAATAGGAACCCCTGCAGGGAAGACGATGTTATTTTGGAGGAACACTATTGAGCAAATTTAGAGAACCGACATTCGAAGCTGACTGCAGCACGATTTCAATGGCGTCAAAGTCCATTTGCTATAAGGAGCACTAAGATAGAGGAAATAGGGTGTCTGTGGAGGCATATATATAGTCGCTGTATATACGAGCGTTATACGAAAGGAAATGACTGGCGGTGGTGCAAGGCAACTTCCGCCATGCACCATATTGTGACTTATAGAATATGTATGTAGATGCATATGTACCAGTACTCAGCATGCCACCTGGCTGTGTGTGGCGGAAGGTTCTTCAAGCATCCCCAAGTGACAGTCTCTTTACTGGGCTTGCCGCATCGTCTAGGTGTTGTGCAAACAAAACACAGTCTTTGGCTCGTCTTCCCTAGAAGATTTTCTATTTGATCGTTCGTATTTAAGTTGGTCCTAATTGTAATACCTTGGCATTTAGCTGAAACGGCACCCTTTCGAATTGTGTGACTCGTCGAGTAAAAGAAATATAACGGATTCCTTCTAGTTCTCCTGTGGATGACGTAACACTTTTCATTATTTAGAATCAAGTGCCACTTAACGCACCGTGCCGGTAACCTCTCTATATCATTTTGCCACTGTGTCTGATCCTCCGATGACTTTACTAGATGCTAGAAGACAGCATCATCTGCAAACAATGGCTGCTCAGATTGCCTCCTAAATGGTTTTTATACATTAGGAACAGCAGAACGCCTTTCATGAGGAAGGGCAGCTACCACTTTTGTTTTACTCGACGACTTTCGAGAACTCTCACCAGGCAAACAAGAATACGGCGGTCATCCGGATGAGAGGCGTCACGCCACGCTTCCCGTGGTTTGGCCGTCCTGCGGCAGACTTCCGCTGCGCCCGCCGTCATATTGAGCGCGCGCTCCCTGCGACGCGCACTGCTTCTGTTTGCTCCCCAGTGTCGACAGCGGACAATGCAGCCGGCGGGCGTAATTGCCACAGTGGCAGCTCTGCTTGCAGCAAACGGGACGTCGGTGCTGGACTGCGTCTGCAGCCACCTCAAATCTGGCAGAATCTCTGGATTCAGTTTTCGTGAAGCTATCATACTATGGCGCTACTGTGACTATAAAGGTAAGTGCTTTTTCGTGCAGTACAGACTGACAGAACGTTATGCACAGTGCTGTTTTCACTCACGCACAGGCGCCTTGGCTTACATATGCTTTTATCAAAGGTTATACGTTTTCTCCCTGACAGTGAAGGACTGCCTTGGGGACAAACTGCACTTCATTCCACCCTTTTCGGTCAATGTACTTTGTAACACCCATTTGCAAGTTGAAAAATATCATATAGTACGATTTGGAAAGACGGTAAATTAAGCATCTATATTTCCGAACTGAGCCCAAAATGTTTTTCATAGGTGTGAAAATAGAGGGAAGTAAGATGCTGCGAAATACGAGTAGATTCTTTAAAACCTAAGCACCTTCGTGCAGACTTTCTGACGTACCTCGTCATAACAGCACCCTTTACGTATTTTCCGTAGTTCTGTATTCTACATAATCGTGGACATTGATATTACAATAAAAAAACTATTCACAATGAATATAGTGATGTCAAACGGCTCTTAACTACTTAACGTACAGCGATACATCGATAAGAAAGAGAATGAAATACAAACTAAGTACAAAATTTCTATCGTTGCTAAGCACAATCAAGAGTGGAAAGTTCCGAGTGATAAGTGAAAATAGTGGGCTGCATTCTGCGCTTCAGAAATTAACATTCGCCGTTGTGTCATCGCGGTGCAGAGGACGTATCCTTAGCGGCACAGCACAGACATCGGTGGCTGATGCCTGAAGTGGCTGGGACGGAGTTCACTTCCTTCACTGCACTGTACAACTTACCTTTCCGAACAGTTTAATTTCCTAAATTAAGTAAAATATATTTGTAGTTCTTGAATTACCTTACAATGAGCCTGACAACGTTCGTAGGGTTGAATCGGCTGTAGACGTATAGAAAAAGACCATCCTCCTTTCCTTTTTCCTGATGGATCTATGACTCTGTCGTTGAAATTTGGAAACCTGTGAATCGTTTTCTTTGCAATAGATAGCATGGCAAGACGAGACAGCCTATCTTCATCTCTGGTACTTCTAAGAAACTGTTTGATCCGCGACAACGCGCGGAAACACGTCTCTGCTTCACAGCTTCTCATGGGACAGCAGCCGCTAATTTCAGCAGATTCCTGACGTCGCCAAAAGGTTATTGCAGAATATTTTCAATGACAAACTTTATAAGGGCTCCTGCGTTTTTTTTCTTGAAACCTAGTTCGAGAATAAATGGTCTGTAGCTCTGTTTTTAACTCAGCTCTACTTAAAAAATTGATAGGACTGCGTAACAGCAGATAGAACATTTTCAGGACACTAATTTTTCAATGTCATGTCATGGGTGACTGGAATTCGTCAGTAGGAAAAGGGAGAGAAGGAAACATAGTGGGTGAATATGGATTGAGGGGAAGGAATGAAAGAGGAAGCCGCCTTGTAGAATTTTGCACAGAGCATAACTTAATCATAGCTAACACTTGGTTCAAGAATCATAAAAGAAGGTAGTATACCTGGAAGAATCCTGGAGATACTAAAAGGTATCAGATAGATTATATAATGGTAAGACAGAGATTTAGGAACCAGATTTTAAATTGTAAGACATTTCCAGGGGCACATGTGGATCCTGACCACAATCTATTGGTTATGAACTGTAGATTGAAACTGAAGAAACTGCAAAAAGGTGGGAATTTAAGGAGATGGGACCTCGATAAGCTGAAAGAACCAGAGGTTGTAGAGACTTTCAGGGAGAGCATAAGGGAACAATTGACAGGAATGGGGGAAAGAAATACAGTAGAAGAAGAATGGGTAGCTCTGAGGGACGAAGTAGTGAAGGCAGCAGACGATAAAGTAGGTAAAAAGACGAGGGCTAATAGAAGTCCTTGGGTAACAGAAGAAATATTGAATTTAATTGATGAAAGGAGAAAATATAAAAATGCAGTAAATGAAGCAGGCAAAAAGGAATACAAACGTCTCAAAAATGATATCGACAGGAAGTGCAAAATGGCTAAGCAGGGATGGCTAGAGGAGAAATGTAAGGATGTAGAGGATTGTCTCACTAGGGGTAAGATAGATACTGCATACAGGAAAATTAAAGAGACCTTTGGAGAGAAGAGAACCACTTGTATGAATATCAAGAGCTCAGATGGCAACCCAGTTCTAAGCAAAGAAGGAAAGGCAGAAAGGTGGAAGGAGTAAATAGAGGGTTTATACAAGGGCGAAGTACTTGAGGACAATATTATGGAAATGGAAGATGATGTAGAAGAAGACGAAATGGGAGAAACAATACTGCGTGAAGAGATTGACAGAGCACTGAAAGACCTGAGTCGAAACAAGGCCCCGGGAGTAGACTACTTTCCATTAGAGCTACTGATGGCCTCGGGAGAGCCAGTCATGACAAAACTCTACCATCTGGTGAGCACGATGTGTGAGACAGGCGAAATACCCTCAGACTTCAAGAAGAATATAATTATTCCAATCCCAAAGAAAGCAGGTGTTGACGGATGTGAAAATTACCGAACTATCAGTTTAATAAGTCACAGCTGCAAAATACTAACGCGAATTCTTTACAGACGAATGGAAAAACTGGTAGAAGCGGACCTCGGGGAAGATCAGTTTGGATTCCGTAGAAATGTTGGAACACGTGAGGCAATTCTGACCTTACGACTTATCTTAGAAGAAAGATTAAGAAAAGACAAACCTACATTTCTAGCATTTGTAGACTTAGAGAAAGCTTTTGACAATGTTGACTGGAATACTCTCTTTCAAATTCTGAAGGTGTCAGGGATAAAATACAGGGAGCGAAAGGCTATTTACAATTTGTACAGAAACCAGATGGCTGTTATAAGAGTCGAGGGGCATGAAAGGGAAGCAGTGGTTGGGACAGGAGTGAGACAGGGTTGTAGCCTCTCCCCGATGTTATTCAATCTGTATATTGAGCAAGCAGTAAAGGAAACAAAAGAAAAATTCGGAGTAGGTATTAAAATTCATGGAGAAGAAGTAAAAACTTTGAGGTTCGCCGATGACATTGTAATTCTGTCAGAGACAGCAAAGGACTTGGAAGAGCAGTTGAACGGAATGGACAGTGTCTTGAAAGGAGGATATAAGATGAACATCAACAAAAGCAAAACGAGGATAATGGAATGTAGTCGGATTAAGTCGGGTGATGCTGACGGAATTAGATTAGGAAATGAGACACTTAAAGTAGTAAAGGAGTTTTGCTACTTAGGGAGTAAAATAACTGATGATGGTCGAAGTAGAGAGGATATAAAATGTAGACTGGCAATGGCATGGAAAGCGTTTCTCAAGAAGAGAAATTTGTTAACATCGAGTATAGATTTAAGTGTCAGGAAGTCGTTTCTGAAAGTATTTGTATGGAGTGTAGCCATGTATGGAAGTGAAACATGGACGATAACTAGTTTGGACAAGAAGAGAATAGAAGCTTTCGAAATGTGGTGCTACAGAAGAATGCTGAAGATAAGGTGGGTAGATCACGTAACTAATGAGGAGGTATTGAATAGGATTGGGGAGAAGAGAAGTTTGTGGCACAACTTGACTAGAAGAAGGGATCGGTTGGTAGGACATGTTTTGAGGCATCAAGGGATCACTAATTTAGCATTGGAGGGCACCGTGGAGGGTAAAAATCGTAGAGGAAGACCAAGAGATGAATACATTAAGCAGATTCAGAAGGATGTAGGTTGCAGTAGGTACTGGGAGATGAAAAAGGTTGCACAGGATAGAGTGGCATGGAGAGCTGCATCAAACCAGTCTCAGGACTGAAGACCACAACAACAACAACAATTTTTCAATGAAATAAAGAAGCGGTGTTTGAGTAAATTAGGGGGCAACAAGTGGCTGCAGAATTCAAACCTCTGTTTCTTCTGTGATATCATTAACAATGTCTCTAATTTTAAAAATTTCGTTTCGGAATGATGCTGCTGCTTGCTTTATTGAGACGCGACCAGTGGGATATTTTTGAAATTGGCTGTACTAGATGTTCACGTAGGGCATACATACATATTATATAAATGGATATATGTATGTATAAATGTATGTATGTGTGTGTGTGTGTGTGCGTGCGTGTGTGTGTGTGTGTGTGTGTGTGTGTGTGTGTGTGTGTGTGTGTTTGTGTATGTGTGTGTGTGTGGTTTGCACATGTTACACATCCCCTCGTGAACCGATTTCAACCAAACTTGCTACACACATCCCTTACTGCCAGCAATGAATTGCTGTGCGGGTAATAACTACTCACCTCTCATAGTTCAGGACACATAACGTCATAAACAGTGAGATGCGCGACAAATTGCCTCATAGTGCATGACGTCTAAATTTACTGCTTCTTCCCTACCACCTCTGTTCGCAGCACATTCTGCACACAGCACCGTCGTACACCAGCGAATGTACCTGCAAAGTCGTGTCATTGCAAGACGCTACGACCAGGCGATGTGGCGTCATGAGTGATGAGCTGTGTGAAGAAATGCCGCGTCAGTATGAATTTTTAATACATTTATTCGTTAGAGCTGAGACACACACAGAGTCGAGTCCACTTAAGAGAAATCCCCGATACCTGGCAGAGCTTTCAACATCTTTCAGCTGCGAAGCGCAAACGGCTGTAGGCGAAAACATTAGCCACCTGTAGGGCTGTGAAGAGTCTATGCAGACGTTTACAGAATCGCGGTCTAGACATGAGAATAAGCTGTGCTTACACTTCTGTAAATTATGCATATTTCTTTGTGCGACTGTTTCGTAATTTTAAAAGTGTTTGCACGAATACATATAAATGAAATTTTTTCGATATTACAGAAAAACACAGTTCAATTTTTGTTTTCATTTCTCATAGAAAATTGCCAAATGAACACCTGTACATTGCTGGGTTTGTCAGCTAGTTATTTTTATAAGATATCCCTAACCGAAAGGAAAATTTTGTGTGATAGAGTTTTATCCTTAGACCACATGTTTGATTTACGTTTGTTGTCTGTCTGCTGGTATCTTCAATGTGTTTAAGACATTCTGGAGTGTCCTCTCCGTTCTCATTAACTGTGAGCACTTTTCACGATTTAAAGTTCCATGTAATGGCCGATCCGTGTGGGATTCTTTGTTTCACAACTGCATCTGGAACAGCCACTTTTCGATGTGAATGACAGAAAAGTATTGCTACCTCTGCAGTAGTTCCGAAAAACGGTTTCATCTGTTTGTTTCGACTTGTCTCTTGGCCAAAATTAAGTTCAGTGAGTGTTCATAACAATGTACGTAATACACGAAATTATGCCCTTATATTACAGTTGATTGGATTTCTGTATGACGGTCACGCATGACGCTGGCGCCATCATAAATTTGAGATATTACGTTTTCTTTCGTTTCTTGGACAACATGGGCGAGTACATCTTTAATTGAATCAGCCAAGGAGGTAGCACTGATAAGCGATTGATTTGAAAACATGCAAAATCTTTCAACCGGCTCTTCAGCAGATAACAGAAAACGAAATACTACCAGTAACTGAAATTTAGAAGCTACATCAGATGTTTCATCTGCTAACAGAGACACAAAAACTGTCTCCGCTAGTTCTGCATTATCTTCGTCCAGACACACATGTAACGTACAGTCCAATAAATTCTTCTGTATACCACTGGGTGCCTAAAAGACAGCAGAATTGTTCACGTGCTCTTTCACATCCGCAGCTGACGCGGAAGTGAAGGTTACCCGTTCTCTAAGTATTCTAGGACTGTTAGATTCTACTGTTTCATCATGTACACGTAGCGCATGTTCAGACTCACTGCAGACCTTTATCTTGGACAGAACATAGCGAGTTTGTATTATATCGCCGTTCTGACTTTCTGTATTTTGCCTGAAAGCTAAGATGTTGCACAATTTCTGTTTTTCCAACGACTGATAATGCTAAAAAAGCATTCTTATGTCCAATAGATTCCCCACGCTTCTTAACCTTCTCTGTTAGATGACTTACAAGGAAACTGTTAAGTGCGACGTCGCAGGAACAGTCTTTAGTAAGGCTCATTCGGAAGTCAAAATTATTACCAGAAAAATATTAACTGGTGATGACGCACCATGTCCACAGAATACGAGAGTCTGGGATGCGCAGAGATCAACCTTCTATGGGATGCATGTATTACACCTCACAAAATTGACATCGTCGACATCCAAGAAATGTTAGAAACAAACCATTAACTAGGACCATGGAAACCGAATAAAAATGGCGCGTCTCAATGATCACAAAGGTTCGCACCATCGAGACCAAAGACGAGCTCCTTGGCAGCTACGAAGCGTGCAAGGCATCCACTCTTGAAGAATGCATACAGAAATCACATTGGAGTAACAGGGTGACGAGAACTGATGGAAAGTGATGGCGTGCAACCGAATGCGAAACAGCCTGTCGTGGAGCTTATCGTGAAACTGGCTGTCCTTTAAGGCATTCATGCAGATAGTACAATAATATGTTTTATACGCACAGAAAAGACAAACATGTGGAGGTTGAATTCATCTGGTGGTTCCAGGCGGTATGAACTGCAATGTCACACACTTTCCAGGAGCGATAGTTCGTTCTTTAGGAGTATGACTTTTATACGTAGACTACGAATGAAACAAAAGCAACTTATTTTGACGAGCTATTAGCCAAATGCAGTGTTCATACCACAGTTGCAGTTATCTAACGCCCGTTCTCCCACTCTTGCTTGCTATGATGTAAATATCCCCTACTGCCCTTGCCAAAATCACTCACATGAGAAAGAATCAAGGGGCGCAAAGCGACTCTCAGTTCTTGCAGAGCAATGAATAGCGTTCCAGCATATTTACCATCCGGTTAAAGAGTCAGTTAATTGTATACGAATTGATATTCCATGATCTTGATAGAATTCTCTTGATACCTTTAATTTCCAGGGTCCCTTTCATATGTGTTTCCTCTTCAAATGCAGATTGGTTGCAGTTGAAAACAAATTCCTTACTCAACAATAGGATAAGTTTGAATACCTCCCCCACAAATTTCTGGGTCGATTCCGTAGTATGCTGTGCATCGTCAAGCTTTGTTTGAAATTTCATTGTCCTACAATTCTGTAGCACAGTTTGACGTTTTTGACGTTAAACAAGCATCCACTGCTTCTCTTGAAATCACTATATGTATGTCTCGCGCAGTTTGATGTGGATAACGTAGTAGGTCACCAGCATCTACATCCCGTAAATTGTATCGAGCATCCTCGAAACGCGAAAACATCAGTTAGTGTGACACGTGAGTTTTATCTGTTCAATAACCGTAGTTTTTCTTATGCACTAACGGTCTGCGAACTTCTTCAAAATACACTACTGGCCATTAAAATTGCTACACCGCGAAGATGGCGTGCTACAGAGGCGAAATTTAACCGACAGGAAGAAGATGCTGTGATATGCAAATGATTAGCTTTTCAGAGCATTCACACAAGGTTGGCGTCGGTGGCGACACCTACAACGTGCTGACATGAGGAAAGATTCCCACCGATTTTCATACACAAACAGCAGTTGACCGGCGTTGCCTGGTGAAACGTTGTTGTGATGCCTCGTGTAAGGAGGAGAAATGCGTACCATCACGTTCCCAACTTTGATGAAGGTCGGATTGTAGCCTATCGCAATTGCGGTTTATCGTATCGCGACGTTGTTGCTCGCGTTGGTAGAGGTCCAATGACTGTTAGCAGAATATGGAATCGGTGAGTTCAGGAGGATAATACGGAACGCCGTGCTGGATCCCAAAGGCCTCGAATCACTAGCAGTTGAGATGACAGGCATCTTATCCGCATGGCTGTAACGGATCGTGCAGCCACGTCTCGATCCCTGAGTCAACAGATGGGGACGCTTGCAAGACAACAATCACCTGCACGAACGGTTCGACGACGTTGGCAGCAGCATGCACTATCAGCTCGGAGTCCACGGCTGCGGTTACCCTTGACGCTGTGTCACAGACAGGAGCGCCTGCGATGGTGTACTCGACGACGAACCTGGGTGCACGAATGGCAAAACGTCATTTTTTTGGATGAATCCAGGTTCTGTTACAGCATCATAATGGTCGCATCCGTGTTTGGCGACATCGAGGTGAACGCACACTGGAAGCGTGCATTCGTCATCGCCTTATTGGCGTATCACCCAGCGTGATGGTATGGGGTACCATTGGTTACACGTCTCGTTCGCATTGAAGGCACTTCGAATAGTGGACGTTACATTTCAGATGTGTTACGACCCGTGGCTCTACCCTTCATTCGATCCCTGTGAAACCATACATTTCAGCAGGATAATGCGCGACCGTATGTTGCTGGTCCCATATGGGCCTTTCTGGATACAGAAAATGTTAGACTGCTGCCCAGGCCAGCACATTCTCCTGATCTCTAATTGAAAACGTCTGGTCAATGGTGGCCGAGCAACTGGCTCGTCACAATACGCCAGTCACTACTCTTGATGAACTGTGGTATCGTGTTGAAGCTGCATGGGCAGCTGTACCTGTACACGCCATCCACGCTCTGTTTGACTCAATGCCCAGGCGTATCAAGGCCGTTATGACGGCCAGAGGTGGTTGTTCTGGGTACTCATTTCTCAGGATCTATGCACAGAAATTCCGTGAAAATGTAATCACTGTCAGTTGGAGAATAACATATTTGTCCAATGAATACCCGTATATCATCTGCATTTCTTCTTGGTGTAGCAATTTTAATGGCCAGTAGTGTATATTCGTAATTGTTGTTTTCCTATTCCACGGATGATTTTCCAAATACAAAACTACGTTTAGTACCAACTCCTAGGACAGCGACTGTCCTTCAGTACGTTTCACTGGAAACGGCAACTGGGGCTCCCTGTCCGACAGCATCGATGAAGTGCCCCACACCTGTCTCAGTAACACTTTCTTTCTATTGCTGTGCACGTATCATCAGCACTATACGCCTTTTGTACATTGTTCGCACGACACCACCCATTCCAATGCCTCATTTGCAGAAAGGCTAATCCTTCATCCGCCACTTCTTTCTCAAGCAGCGAAATTTCTTGGAATTCTTTCTGACGGAATCTCAACTTCGGCTACTGTTACTGGAGATATAACGCAATGCTTGCTTTGTTTATTGTTGCCATTGCTCTGCTTTGTATCAACACCATTAGCACTGTAGCACTATCGTGAGTTACTCGTCGACTAAGCAGTTCATCTACGTTAGCACGGTAGGCAAAATGTGGGGCGTCGAATGACGTTAGATCTGACATGCCAACGCATGTACAGCTTGTGCCTTTACCCTTAGCTAACAGCAAACACGGAAAACCAAATGGGTTATTGGTAGGAGTGAAGCAGGAAATGCAAATGTTGCTTTTACGTCCATTTACATTAACACACCTGGAGCATGCCTTACCTCGGCTTGTTTACGCTTGCCTTAACTCGAGCTGAGGAGGCGGCCTCTGAATTTCATAATTCCCTTCGAAGCTTTAAGGTGTTTCATCTAGAGAGATGTACTCCCGCAATTTCATTACTTCAGACTAATTATATTTTTTGCGCTGCTATTTTTTTCCGCCAGTATATTACTGGCGATGTTTTCCATCACTCCTGTCTGCTGTAGGAATGCCCATAAACTTACTCTCGGAGGTTCAGAAGACAAAGTGAACCTTAACAGTCCCCGCGTAATCCTTTCAGACATACGCTTGCTATCTGAACAACTTAATCATGCGATAAAAACTGAAAATGCAGATAAAATGGTCTCATACGAGGCAGAAACGGTGGACGATTGTTACATTCATTTGTAATCTGCACAACCAGCTCTTTTCTGGGGCTTGTAGAGTTTCCAGACTTACGGAGGTTGCAGGCTGCGGCGGAGAGTTCCCGCGGCGCGAGTCGTCCAGTGCGGGGGTGGGGGCCGTGGCCCGCTGGGTGGGAGGGGAGGCCGGCCTGCCTGCAGCCAGACACACAGGTCGGGGAGTATGTGGAGGAGGCGCGCCAGTCGGCCGTAAACACACTTTCGCTTAATCACAATAGGAGTAGTTTCCTTTCGTTACAGAAATTGTCAGGGAAAGTCCCTGAGGCAATGGCCGTAACTGTGGCATTATTCCAGTACGGGAAGCTTCAGGTATCGCTACACAGTTGGCGGGGACAGGCTCTAGCGAGAATATACGAGAAACACCGAGTCGTACAATTGTACATCGCAGGTTACGGGGAGCGCCAAGTGAGTCAGTCGGCCCTCAGACACGACGAGGCGGAGGTCTCCGTGTTGGGTCAGGAGCGTGGACTTCCCTCTGTACGAGTCAATTACGTTCATTGATATCAGGTGTGCATTACTCGAACGTTCGCAGTGGTTAATTACAATAGGCATACCGCAATGACAACCCGATTTTTCGGTTAACAGTGGCAGCTGCCCGCAGTCCCATCAGAAGCCACTGTTTGTATGTTTACAGCCCGGTAGCCACACCGACGGCGAGTGACGTCATCAGGGCAGGTACGGAACTTTCAGAATGTTTACCGGCGAGGTAGCCTCAGCTGGACTCCCTTAGCGAAGCGGATCTGACGAGTGTAGCTGCGCGGGCTGACCGTCTGTTCCTTCACAGAGACATTACGCTTGTGTCTTTCCTTTTGCTTCATTTTGAACTCACTGAGGGTTTTATCACGCATTTGCTCAAAAAGACGTGAGTCCCTCGTGAGGGAATGAACAGGCAGAATATCTTTTGTGTGTCCAGAGATTCTGCCGTAAACTTTCTGGCAGGTCAGAACAGATCAGCGCATTTTAGTCCAAAGCCACTCTCTGCCACCCAGTGCCTCCATTGCTGCTTTATCTGCGGCGAGGAACCGTATGTCAACCGCACTTGCATATCGGTCGACAATTTCAGTTCGATTATTTCAAAAATGATCTCAACATTTGATGAGTACTTAGCTATTACATTTGTACATTTGTTTTCTCCCTGCTCCGTAAGCGCTGAACGTTCCCACACAAGTACAAAGGGACAGAAGTGCAACTACTGCCTCGGAAGTGTACAGAACAACGAATGGCAGCGCCTCTGCTACTTACCTAACGAGATACCCTGGGTAAACACTCCTACAGCTAAGAGGAAAATACAGCTCAGAGGCGGATCCCAGAGATTAAAGCGAGAGGAGAGTGGTATGCCGATTACATCATTGGGAATTCCAGCTTTTCTGGCTGGAGTTACTTGACTGTGACGCAGTACTTGGCAGGTAGACTGTGATGACACAGGCTAAGTGTGAGGCGCTCCAGGGGATGAGAGTACAGAATGCCTGGGGTCGTCATTCACGGCCCAGCCTGGACTGGAGATCTGAAGTCACCAGGAAAGGCTCCCACCGGCTGCCGCTCCAGTCCGGAGCGCCCTGCCTCCTGCAGCCCAGCTGCCTCTCGGCCAGCCTGGAGTCTCCTCTCCAGCCCCGCACCGCCAGCTCTGACACCAACGTGAGACTGTATCTGCTCTGTCAAGCTGGGGCAGAACAGCATGGCTGACATGCGACATTAAATTATTTTGTTGAAAGGATGTCGAAAGTATCGCAAGCGAGCTGTCTCAAGGACTCAGAAATGTAACAGCTGCGATCAGTGTAACCAATTACGTATTGTATACCGAGTGGCTCCCCGTGAGATGGGCGAGAGTGCAACGTGGCATTCTCCGCTCTGCTCAGGGCCTCGATGCACGGACCGTCCACACCGATGCTGCAGTCAGAACCTCGGCTCATACGGAATGACGGCACAGTGTCCAGTGTTGTACTGTCGGCGCAGCTCTTCCCGCTCCCTCGTCAAGGGGAGCCGCAGCAGTGGCCGCCGTGCTGACAGTCAGCTGACTTGTTGACCTTTTGCTTGTAAAAGTGTGCAGCACACCTCACGCCGTGTCCATTATCGTTGGCTGCAGCTCTCTTAGTGTTTCACTTTCAGCAGCTGCTAGTACTGATGTGCATATGAGTAGCCCATGGAAGCTCGTGAGTCACGAGTGCAGACCTCGAGGTGACTGAAGAACGTTTTGCAGATTGGTCACCGGGGTTCGCAACGTGCGGGAACCCGGAGCACCCGGCCCCCGCGTGGTCAGCTGCGCAGCGCGTGGCAGAGCGCCTCAGGGCGAGCAGGCGAGCGGGTCGAGCAGGTCGAGTGGGGGAGGGAGGGTGGTGCGTCGACGTCGTGGAGCAGTTTCACCGCCTCACGTGGGGCGAACCCTGGCAACTCGTCAAGGAGCTCGACTGCCGGATCGCTGACGACTGTGTCGACTCCCGCTCTGTACCGAGGTATGTAGACCACTCGACGCCATTACTACTAACCGTACAACTAATTCTTTCCTTTTCCTCTTCATAAAAAAAGAAAATAAAAAAAGTTGGTAGAGCATTTGCCCGCAAAAGAAAAAAGTCTTGAGTTCGAGTCTCGGTCCGGCACACAGTTTTAATCTGCCAGGAAGTTTAATACCAGCGCACACTCCGCTGTAGAGAGAAAATTTCATTCTAGAAAGAATATATTGTTACAATGGGAAACGTATAATTTTAGAATTGTACATTTGCATTCAAAACGCTCTCAGAAAGATATATGCGTTAATGGCACATGCTGTTGCTGATGTCCGTGTCTGCTATTTCCAGTTTGGCTGGTATCTCGGTATTGCAGATGACGTGCAGCGACATGAACAACGGCATGTGCTACTATGGTTTAATCTCTGTTATAACGTTCTGAGCAAAAATAACACATTCCCAAAAATATGCGTATCCCAATGCGATATTTTACTCTTTACTCTGCAGATGAATAAAGGAAACTCGCTGGTGATAATGAAATATGGCTCAAATACGTATCGGTAAAAAGAGAAGAAACCGTGTTTGTTCAAGGTTGAATCTTTTCAAATTTTTGTTCTTAAATCAAAGACGAGATAAAAAAAAAACCTGAGATTTCATGTAGAGAAATCACCTAAGATGAATACCTACTCACAACATTCCAAGAAGCTGTATGAAGCGAAGAATCTGAGAATACAAGACGGACGCCTGGCTGTCGCTCTCGTAGGGCCGGCAAAGACGAGGTCACACTAATTACAGGGCGCACAGGAGCGAAGTGGCCGGGGGGACGGTCCAGTGTGTGCTACTGCAGGAAAAACCCTCTACCACGCACTTCGCAGGGGTTTGTAGAGTATGGAAGTGGAAGTTAATTTAGATATTACCAGCATGCTATTTTTACAGCCTTATGACTGAATATTTACTTTCGCACAGGAAAAAATAAATTTCACGAGCTAGGTGACTGACGCAAAAGCGGTAGTGCATGATATGGAAAAATATACTGTCCCAAATAATATATGATCTCAACCACATGCACTCTTATTTATTCTGTAATTACTGCTTCCATTTCCTTACAGTTTGCATCCTTCAGCTTTACCTTTAGTTGCCCACATTAAAAATGGTGTTACAAGCAGTTTGAGTGAGTGAGGCGCAGGAGTTTGAACTTTCTTCGACGTACAAGACTTTATTGTTTCAACGTTTGCAAATCCCGTTAACGTTAGTAACGTCTTCACACTACGACATTCAGTAAACAGATAACCGAAGATTTCCGCTGCTCGCCTGGCACTGTCCTCGTTATATACCAGCGTAATTTGATGTTATTCTCAGATATGTACATACTACTCACACAGCTGATACTAACAGCTGGTCTAATGACATTTCTCAAAATATTGCAGCGTTCTCTGTTATTATCTCTAGTTGATGGCTCTTGATACTGCTGTATTCCTTGGCAATATTATGCTTTTAATATGTGTTATTCTGATGCGTTGTGTTTTACACGCTTGCTGTTTGTCACTTGTAAAAATGGACATCTTTTTCCTGGAAAATATGAAACGAACATATGTGAAGTATTACATCTTACATCCAACCTGTGGCCACTGGAGACGTCTCAGGAGTTGACTGAATGAGTTCGCCGCAGCTGGGTAGAGGCTCATAATCACAGCCGGCCGCGCCGTGCCACAAGTCACGCGTGCAGCGTGTCCGGGCCACGGGCGGCGCGGGCCCGGCCTGCCTGCCGCTCGGCTCCGCTCGGTCCTTCTCGGAGGCGCCCGGAAGAGCGCGGCGCTTCACCCGGCGTCGCGGTGCGGCGTCTTCCGGCCGGCACAAGTCTCTCGAGTCCGGCAGACTCGCGCTGTCAGCGCTGTTTACCATTCGCTGTGTGATCTCGGTATGATGGAGGTTCACTGGGCCAGTGGCTGTTTGCACGAAGGAGGCAGTCGAGCGGTCCACCGTCGCGATTCTTTAAAATGAGTGGCAGTGACAGAAGAGAGCGAAGAGGTTTCTCAATTCATATACGTTACAGGTAGTGCATATCTACTGTGAAACGACATTAGATGTACATGTACATGTATGCTCTGCAGATCACACTTAAGTGCCTGGCGGAGGGTTCATCGAATGACCTTCACAACAATTCTCGATTATTCCGATATCGAACAGTGCGAGGAAAAAACGAATGCCTATACTTTTCTCTGATAGCTTCCGTTTCCTTTATTTTATCACGACGATCGTTTCTCCCTAAGTATGTCTGCATTAGCAAAATATTTTCGCATTCGAAGGAGAATGTTGGTGACTGAAATTTCGTGACATGATTCTGCTGCAATGAAAAACTCCCTTTTGATGTCCACCCCAAATTCTGTATCATGTCAGTAACACTGTTTCCCCTATTTCGGGGTAATACACAACGTGCAGCTCTTCTTTGAACTTTCTCAATGTACTCCGTTAACCCTATCTGGTGAGGATCCCACACTGTGCAGCAGTACTCCAAAAGAGGGCATACAAGCGTAGCGTAGGCAGTCTCTTTAGTAGATCTGTTACATTTTCTAAATATTCTGCTAATGAATCGCAGTCTTTGGGTTGCCTCCCCCTCAACATTTTGAGTTCTTCCCAATTTAAGTGGCTCGTAATTATAATTCCTAGGCTTGTAGTTGAATTTGCGGGCTTTAGATTTAGTGACTTATCGTGTAACCGAAGTTTGACAGATTCCTTTTAGCACTCATATGGAGGACTTCATTATGTAGGATCAATTGCCACTTTCCAAAATATACAGATATATTTTCTAAATCGTTTTGCATTTTTGATCTCACATTGTTCCTCAGATTGTTATGAAATCATTTATATTGATAAGGAACAGCAGTGGGCATATAACACTACGTTGGGGAACGCCAGAAATCACTTCTGTTTCACTTGATGACTGTCAGTTATAAGGAACTGTGACCTCTCTGACAGGATACCACGAACCCAATTAGCTAACTTAGATGATATTCCATAAGCACCCAATTTCAGTAGAAGCCGCTTGTCTGGTACAGTGTCAAAGGCCTTTTCGAAATCCTTGTCGATAGCACTCAACACTTCGTGCTTCACAAGAATGATGTTTTCTGAATCCGTCTTTACTGTGTCTCAGTAGACCGTTTTCTTCGAGGTAATTCATAGTCCTCACACGCAATATATGTTCCAAAATCCTACTGGACATCGACGTTAATAATATGGACCTGTAATTTACTGGATTACTCCTTCCACCGTTCTTGAATATTGGTGTAACCTGTGCAGCTTTCCAATCTTTTCATACGGATCTTTCGTCCAGCGGACGGGTGTATAAGGTTGTTATCTATGGAGCTGTTCCATCAGCATACTCTGAAGGAAACGTAATTGGTATACAGTACGGACCGGAAGACTTGCTGTTATTAAGTGATTTAAGTTGCCTCACAAATCGGAGGATATCTGCCTCTAGGTTACTCAATTGGAGAAGATTCGGATTCTGGAATATGCAGAAAGAGTTCAAAGATTTGTTTGACAATGAAACAGGATAAAATCACGAATGTCGACAGACGAAACTCCTTGTTTTGTACATCAAAAAGCACTTTGTGCTAAATTTTTGCAGGCCTTTGGCACATGGCGAAATTGGAAGAAACCATAGTATAATTGCTGAAGTCACACGCATCTTCCGTTTTCAGCTGCAACGGTTTTCAGTGAAACTGAACGATTCCTATGGAGACTTCATATCGTACTGCAAAGTATGTAGGTTATGTCGAGAGGCATACCTGGAGCAAGCGTTTAATTTTTTGACGGAAAAAGGAATGCAGGGACGAAAATTAAAACATTTGCAATCTAGAGCAGATTTCACATTTTAACTGGACTTGACTGCACACTGCCCACAGTAATGCACTGCAACCTAACTTTTTCCTCATTTGATGGGGACGCAATTAAAAAGAAAATCGCATTTCTGGAACGGATACATACTGACAAAGACAGTCGAGTTCCTTAAGATCACTGGTGTTAAAGGAAATACGGAGTTTGAAGAATACGTTGTGACCTAGAAAGAATTACAAGGGTAGTTTTATAAAGTTTTTAGGATTTTGAAAAGTTTGTTTACATTAGCGCTTCATTGCGTATTCAAATGGTTCAAACGGCTCTGAGCACTATGGGACTTAACTTCTAAGGTCATCAGTCCCCTAGAACTTAGAACTACTTAAACCTAACTAACCTAAGGACATCACACACATCCATGCCCGAAGCAGGATTCGAACCTGCGACCGTAGCAGTCGTGCCATTGCGTATTAATACAGGTTACGTAACATCAGTGCTCTTGTGCCAAGTTATCCTCTTCCTTTGTGTAAATTTTTCTGTCAAAAAATATCTAGCAAATGTGATGTTTGCTGTAGAAATCTGAAGGCGGGGGTGTGAAGACTGTGTAGGTTATGGTTTATTGTGGCGAATGTAGCGGCGAGCAAACTGGGTAGATACAGACGCTCCTCCATGGCAACGTATGTTATGTAGAAAGGACAGAAAAGGTGCTGAACATGAGGCAAAAATTTGTGCCCTTAAGGCTGAATTAGAAAATGCGGACTTGGAATTATGTAGGCCAAGGGAAGAAACAGGGACGGGGTGCTGGGGAAAGGTAGAAGCAAAAAGGGAAACTGTTGAAAAAACTTCGAAATTCAGTTAGTAAATCAGTTTGGCTTGCTATCAGAAGTAGTGGAGGAAGGGCCTCATCCAGATGAAGTTGAATGTATTTTGAAGCAGAATATTAGCTTCAAGAAAAAAAGACAGGTAGGGATCAAATCAGAATAGGAAAAGAAGATTATTGCTTCTAGTTAACAGTCAAGGCCAGGAGATTCAGGAGGAATTAGGTGCAGCGTACCAGCTCACACGTTTTGTGAAAACAAACGCTAGGGAGATCAGGTAATTACAGTTGGGGCAGCAGGAAACAGACTGCGGCGTGAATCCAATCTGTACTACTGCGAGAAACTTGGATGAAATAGGAACATGAACTGGCCACACAAATGTGGTGTCTGTGGAGGTCTTTCAGCGCCATGTTCGGTCCTGCGTAAACACTGCTGTAAGGCGTGTTAACACTCTGGCTTGCTATCCGAAGTAGTGGAGGAACGGGATGTTCCAGATACCGCCAAAACCTCACATACGCGATGTTCCTGTTGATACTACTGGTAGGTGAGGACACACTACGCATGGCCTGCACCTAAATAGGAAGGGGAAAGATAAGTCAGCTTCTCTATTAGCAGACACTGTAAAGGGGAGACTCAGTCACACGAGGGTGGCCCCTGTCGTTAATGGCACGAGGTAGACAGGTTTCTTATGTTAAGGTCAAAGTCCAAACAGGCAACACTCAAGAAAAATGGAATGACAGAAGCTTCATGTACAGTAAATAGGGATGAAGCTAAGGGTAGTATCAACTTACCTCATCAGAATATCAGGAGAATAAAAAAGAAAGTAGATGGTCTGTTAGTATGTGTAGATGACCTCACAAATAACAATGAGATTGATATGCTTTGTCTGAACACCATGTAACTGTGGTGATGGATAGTGTCAGTATAAATTAGTATAATTTAGCCTCTTACACTTCCAGATATAGCATGGATAAAGGAGTGGTTGCCGTTTACAAAAACAAGGATATAAATACAAAACTGGAGAAGTAAGCAAATTCTGCATTGATCAGCACTTTGAAGTTTATGCATATAAACTACAGCCTTAGAAGATTGGGAGCTACTCACAAAAAAGTTTGACTACCTATTACGCAGTCTATCAGACAAAAACAGGAAGTTATTAATCTGTGATGATATCTGTGTAAACTTTCTAACCAGTTCAGATGGGAAAACTGTAAGTGCTATTAATTACATATAGAATCAGCTATCAATTTCCCTACACGTATAGCTCAAGATAGTAGCGCTCTAATAGATTATGTATTTGTACAGCAAGAGGGTGTAAAACTAACATATGCTTTCCCATTGATAAATGGATTATCAGCCCATGATGTACAATTGATTAAATTAGAGAACACAGCAAGGTGTACAGTTCAGAAACCATGAAATAAAACTGTACGGTTGCTCAACCCAGTGTTTATTGAGCACTTCAGAGAAAATTTAAGAAATGTTAATTGGGGAGATGTATATAATGAGCCAAATGCACTTGTGCCCAGGCATGGCCCGTGAGCTGATGTCTTGGCCACCCCTTCTCTAAGGATTTCTGCCATTTCTACACTCCTCATTTCTTTCGTGATTCCTACAAACACTAACAAATGTACTCATACTGATAAATAATTAAAATACAACCTACTGGTCAATTTTGATTAATGGGTATTAGGCCACGTTCCATAGCGTATTTCTGTGCCAAAGACTTCGTCCCCTAAATCTGGAGGCACCACCAGAGACACTACGAGAGGCAATAAGCACTGAGACATTAGTACCTTAACGAAACGTGAAAAGAAACCTGTCCGAGATTTCAATTTTTATGTATTCTAGAGCTTCCAGCAGATAAGGGCAATGCTACAATGCTAATGAAATAACGAACCTACTGCAGTATAACTGGCGTTGTATAACAACCAGGAAGGTACAGGGAGTTGAAAAGCAATCCTCCAACAGCAATACTTTGGGAAATGCATCAGCTAGTGAAATCCTCCTCGATTTCTCCCACAGACTATAAATATCTTTTTAAATCAGATCTGGTCCCATCAAGATTGTGTGGTGCACCAAAAATTCACAAACCCATCATTCCATTAACACCAGTTGTTAGCGGTATGGACTGTTCGACAAGCATGGCTGCCAAGCACTTAGCAAGTCTTCTACAGTCATCTGTAGCAAGAAAAGACATATAAAAGGTTTAGTTCATTTATGCAAAAAATAGAATTCTTCATGCTAAGCCCATCACATATTGGCCTATTTAGACATTCTATCACTGCTTACTAGAAGAAGGGATCGGTTGGCAGGACATATTCTGAGGCATCAAGGGATCACCAGTTTAGTATTGGAGGGAAGCAAGGAGGGTAAAAATCGTAGAGGGAGCACGATGTCACATATAGAAATTACACTCTTAGAAAAAAAAAGGAACTATCTGAAAGGTCCAGAAACTAATAGATGTTCTGTACATGAACAGACAAACAAGTGGATGACTTATTCGAGAGAGAAGCTTCACAGATTAAGCAAGTCAATAATGCGTCCTTATGTAAGCAATGCATCCTGATGTAAGCAATTTCTCAGCTTCACATTGATTGACAGAGTTGTTGGATGTCTCCCTGAGGAACATCATGCCATATTTTGTCCAAATGTTGTGTTAGATCCTCAGAATCTCGACCTGGTTGGAGGTCCCAGCCTATTTGCTCCAATTATTCTCAATTGGGAAGAGGTCTGGCAAAGTTATTGGCCAAGGTAGGGTGTGGCAAGTCCAAAGACAAATAGTAGAAACTCTCTCTATGTGTGAGTGGGCGTTATCTTGGAAAAAAGTTAGCCAATGATGGCTAACCTAGAAGGGCAGCAAAATAGGGTATAGAACACCATAGGCGAACTGGTGTGCTGTAAGGGTGCCACAGATGACAACCAAAGAGGTCCTGCTGTGAAGACAAATGACACCCCTGAGCATCAATCTAGGTGGTCAGACAATGTAGCAGACGACAGTAAGATTGGTATCCTACGACCATCAGGGGCATCTCTAGACGCGACTTCGGCCAGGAATCTCATTGACTGTAACAGTCTTCTATGATGAGCCTCACTTCTAATTGAGCACCAATGTCCAGCAAAGATGTGTCTGGAGATGCCTTGGAGACTGGGGGGGTATCAACCTGACTGTCGCCCACCAGAAGTCCCAACAACCGGGAGTGATGGTCTGGGGTGCCGTTCACTTTCATAGCAGGACCACTTTAGTAGTCACCCGCAGAGCAGAGTGATATGTCCACGTCCAGTTTCGTTGCCCGTCATGACAAGCCATACTGGCCTTACATATCAGCAAGGTAATGCCCGCCCACACTCAGAGCGATAGTTTCTATTGCTCGCCAAACATACCTTGACTAGGAATGGCGCCAAACCTCTCCCCAACTGACAACGTTTGGGGCATACTGGGTAGGGCCCTCCAACCATCTCGGGGTTTTCATCACATAACCTGCCAGCTGGACATGATTTCGAGCAATGTCCCTCAGGAGGACATTCAACAGCTCTGCCGGTAGATGTGAAGCCGAATAACTGAGGCAGACCAAAGCGTTATTGACTTCGCTCAGTTTGTGAGGCTCTCGAATAAATCATCCAGTTTTCTGAAACTGTATTCATTACAACATTACAGGAAACACACTCAGCACAGTTACAACGGAGTTCTATATGTAAAACTGGAAGGAATAGCTCATCAGCCCAGCAAGAAAAATCACTATCGTTGGTTTTGTTATTTTGATGATACTCACACTTCGTTATACAGCCTCATGGACAAAAAGAACACGGAATTTCTAAACTTTCCGAATGATATTAGTTATAATATAAAATCCAGTATAGAAAAAGAGAAAGAAGTTGAAATATTTTAAAATGTACAGCTACTTAGAAAATCCACAGATGTTAGGCACAGAAGGTCTGCAAAAACCTCACTCACACATGTGGATACATTCACTAAAATTCCAGTCATTGTCCCTAACTGAAAAGAGCAGTAATGAGAACATTAGTGGGCTTCGCTTAAATAATGTGTCACCAGAGTAGTTGGAGGAACGCTCCGACCATTTAAACACTACTTTCAGAATAAATGATTAATCTGAGAAAGAGATAAATAGGGCAATAAGTCCATAAAGGTATGGAGCTTCTCATGAAGAAGAAACAAAGATTTACTCCCATTCACAAAAGCAGTCATGGTTCACATGATCAGAGTACGAGGAATACATAGTATTGATGCAGTGTTTATACCAATTACGAAGGAGCGTGAATGTTTTGAACACTGTAAAGAATGTATGGCCAGCACTTGCCACAGGAGGAATATATAAATTGTCTTGCACAGACAGTCAAGCACACATGTATAGTATAAACAGAAGTACTCATTTCTTGCTTAAGGAACAGAAGAGCAGTTGTCATCTGCGAAATAGCAGTTGCAGAATATCCAATCGGACCAGGGAAACTAAAAACTCGTCTCTGCAATACAGAACCAATATTACTGTGCTTGAATTTACAGAGAGGGCATTCAAATACCAAAGCACGAAAGCAACTTTAACGGAAAGGAGAATGAGTGAAATTAGACTAGTTGCTGGCCTCAGTGCTGAATACAGAAACCAGCGCCAAGTGTTCCCCAGCAGAAGCTCGACAACACACGCACTCGTGACTCTGCGCTCTTAAGCAGCCGTCTGATGACGTCACAGCTCGACTGTGGCAGGGATCCGAACAAACAGTTCAGCTTGTAGAGTTTATAGAAGTCTCAAACTGCTGCCTGAGCCTTTATAGCCTCTGAAGATGTCTCCAGCATTTGGAGACGAAACGGTAGAGACCTTTCCATTTTTTTTTTTTTTTTTTTTTTGAGTCATCTGTCTTCTCATTCGTTTGATGTGGTCCACTACAAATTCCTCTTCTATGCCAACCTCTTCACCTCAGAGAGGCACTTGCGACCTACGTCTTCAATTATTTGCTGGATGTATTCTCCAATTTCGTACCATGGAAGTCATTCCCTGATGTCTTAGCAGATGTCCTATCATCGTGTCCCTTCCACATATTCCTTTCCTCTTCCATTCTGCGCAGAACCTCCTCATTCCTTACTTTGTAAGTTGACCTAATTTCCAGCATTCGTCTGCAGTACATCATCTCAAATGCTTTGATTCTCTCCTTTTCCGGTTTTCCCACAGTCCATGTTTCACTACCATTCAAGGTTCTGCTCCAAACGTACATTCTCAGAAAATTCTTCCTAAAATGAAGGCCTATCTTTGATACTAATACACTTCTCTTGGTCAGGAATGCCTTTTTTGCCGGTGCTAATCTGCTTTCGATGTCCGCCTTGCTCCATCTCTCATTGGTTATTTTGCTGCCTAGCTAGTAGAATTCCTTAATTTGATATACTTCGTGACAATTAATCCTGATGTTATGTTTATCTCTGTTCTCATTTCTGCTACTTCCAATTCCTTTCGTCTTTCTTCGATTTATTCTCAACCCATATTTTGTACTCATTAGACTGTCCATTCCATTCAGCCCATCATGTAATTCTTCTTCACTTTCACTTTCAGGATAGCAATGTCATCAGCGAATCGTATCATTCATGCCCTTTCAACTTTAATTTTAATCCCACTCCTGAACCTTTCTTGTATTTCCATCATTGCTTCATCGATGTACATACTGAAAATACGGGCGAAACACTACATCCCTGCCTACATAATTTTTAATCCGAGCACTTCATTCTTGGTCATCCACTCTTATTGTTTCCCTCTTGGCTTTTGTACATGTTGTGTATTACCTGTCTCTCTCTACAGCTTACCCCTGTTTGTCTCAGAATTTCTAACACTTTGCGCCATTTTACATTGCTCAACATCTTTTCCAGGTCGACAAATCCTATAAACGGAACTTTATTGTTCTTTAGTCTTGCTTCTATCACGGACAGCATAGTCGGAATTGCCTCTCTGTTGCATCTACCTTTCCTAAGGCCAAATTGATAGTCATCTAACTCATCCTCAATTTTCTTTTCCATTCTCCAATATGTTATTCTTGTCAGCAATTTGGATGCATGAGATGTTAAGCAGACTGTTCGATAATTGTCGCACTTGTCAGCTCTTGCAGTCTTAGGAATTGTGTGGATTATATTTTTTCGAAAGCTAGATGGTATGTCGGCGGACTCATATTCTACACACCAACGTGAATAGTCGCTTTGTCGCCAGTTCCCCCCAATGATTTTAGACATCCTGATGGAAAGTTATGAACTCCTTCTGCCTTATTTGATCTTAAGTCCTCCAAGGCTCTTTTAAATTCTGATTCTATTACTGGATCTCCTATCTCTTCCAAATCGAATCTTCTTTCTTCTTCTATCACATCAGACAAATCTTCCCTCCTCATGGAGGCCTTCAATGTACTCATTCCATATATCCACTTCCTCCTCCTTTTTTGACGGTGAAATTCCCACTGCACTCTTAATATCACCACCCTTTGCTAACAATTTCACTCAAGGTTGCTTTGACTTCCTTTGCGTTGACTCAGTCCTTCCAACAATCATTTCTTTTTCGATTTCTTCACATTTTTCAGGCAGCCATTTCGTCTTAGCTTTCCTACACATCCTGTCTATTTCATCCCTCAGTGACTAGCATTTCTGTATTCCTGAATTTCCCTGAACATTTTTGAACTACCTTCTTTCATCATGTGTAATAAAAGAAATAGTTGAGTTATTTATTTTAATTCCCATGGTTTCTTTGCAGTTACTTTCTTTGTATCTATATTTTTCTTTCCAACTTCTGTTATTGTCCTTTTCAGAGATATCCATTCCTCTTCAAGTGGACTGCCTGCTGGATTATTCATTGTTGCTGTATCCGTTGCCTTGCAGATCTTCAAGAGTATCTCGTCATTCCTTAGTACTTCTGTATCTGACACATTTGCGTATCGATTCTTTCTGACTTATCTCTTAACCTTCAACGTACTGTTTATCATTACTACATTGTGATATGAGGCTATATCTGCTCCTGCGTATGCCTTATAATCCACTATATCATTTCACAATCTCTGTCGGACCATGATGTAATCTAACTGTTGTTCCCCATATCACCCATCCTTTTCCAATTATACATCCTCCTCTTGTGATTAAGAGTATTCGCTATTACTAGCCGAAATTTATTACAGGACTGAGTTAGTCTTTCTTCTCTCTCATTCCCTATCCCAACCCCATATTCTCCAGTAACCATTTCTTCCACGTTTTCCCTTACAACTGCATTCCAGTCTCCCATGAGTAATGGAGTTTCATCTCCCTTTACGTACTGTATTGCCCTTTCAATACCTTCATATACTTTTTCTGTCATCTTAAGCTTCCGACGTCGGCATGTACTATCTGAACTATCGTTGTCGGTGTTGGTTTGCTGTCGATTGTGATAAGCGTAACTGTATCACTGAACTGTTCACTGTAACACACTCTCTGCTCTACCTTCCTAAAGAACTCCCGTTATACTGTTTTCAGCTACTGTTGATATTACCATAATAGCAGCCCAAAATACGACAGTCCCGCCCCGCAGCAGAACCCATGGATAGAGACCTGCACCGGTGCCTGGTCGGCTACACAGCCTTGTACGACGATCCCCAGTCGACGTTCGAAACCTGTACTCGCCAGTGAACACAAGCCCACTCCACTGATCCAGGTTCCGTTTCACGTGTCCCCTTAGGCAATTTCTTCGCACTCCAAGGTCCCACGTAGTTTGTTATTGTTGTTCGTAGTGGTCGCCTAGTGACCAAATTCATCGTGTGAAACTGACTACTTACTGATTGTGTCGACGAGCCTCCGAGTTGACACCAAACTGAGGGAGTACTTTTACAGATAGAGACTCCAGCAAAACACAAGCGGAACTGAGCCCACAGAGTTCTACCTCCATGATACAGAGGCACACAGGCAGTCATATGTGCCCCTGGATAGGACCAAAATTTCCTGCAGCTACTTCCTTAATTACCTTGGTGTCTCCCTCTTCCTGTCACTGCCATTTATGCAGCACTGCGCGGATCTGTGAAAGTCGTTTGGTTCTATTCTAAATCAACTGCACTACATTCCTGCAAAAAAAAAAAAACTGGGGAGCAAATGTTGACAAACAAAACAACGCTGCAATTTCTGTTGGTTATTGAGCTGTCGCATATTGTGCTAAAGTGTGGGAGAATGGCACTCATACAGTTAAGACGTAAGGACCCATGTTGACTATTAATGACATTGCTACAACAACTCCCACTTAGGGGTTGCATGTTCTGTCAAATTTTGTCCCTGCTAATCTCACAATCAAGGATGCCAATGTGCTAATTCCTAAGACAGAGTGCTATAAGAATTCAGTCCAACTGAGTAAGGTAGCGCAGTATGGTCTTTCTTGTCACGAAAGACCAAGATTCAACCTCATCCAAATGGCACAGGAGAGACATGGCAACGTCTTGAAAACGTGGTCTTATAGTGGAAGTGCTGCTCGTGACTATGGCGCCAAGGAGCAGACGGTGAGCCATGTTGTGGGGGAGCGCCCACTCCATGCTTTTGAAGGCGGTCTGCTGTGCTTGTCCCATCAGAGTTCTGGCTGCATGTTTGTATGTGAATTCTTGTATTTCATCAGAAACGATCAGTTCACCAGAATATGTTAGCAGACTCGCATACCAGCCGTGATGTACGCAACAATTCCTGTCTGACACCTCGATTCGTCTCTAATGAGCTGGCGACCTCTATCAATGGGAAACGTAAAAGCTGGAGAAGGGCAAGTTCAGTTTAGTTTTCACTATTCTAGTCTACAAAATACAGTCAAGTTTCAGAATATCATCTGTCACATAAGCTGACTCCATTTTATTTTGAAAGGTTGAACGACATGGAATGGAACATGACAGCGCTGCAAGCGGATGATCTGAGGCATCATATCCTGTCCCAGTCAGTGCGTGCTGTTCAACGCATCACAAGTGCCACGTTCGGCAGGGTGAGATGTGACAGGCGGCCTAATGTTGGGTTTGAGTGGATGGATGAACCTGGTGAGTATATTATTTGGAAGTTCGTTATTGTTAAATAAAGTGTAATGTGCTCATTTAGGTATTCTATAAAAACTAAAAGTAATGTGCTCATTTAGGTATTCTATAAAAACTCTCGTCGATGCATATGAACACATGATGATGGAGTTGCGCCACATTTGAAAATTCAGTCCTAATAACAGTGCATAGAAATAAAAGCATAAGAACTAAATAATAATCACACTGGAGAAAAGAAACTGTTATCTAATCACAACCGATTGCATCCAACAAGAGAAGATCACCAACCTGGTCTCATATATGAGACGCACACTTGCCAGGTGTGAGCCCCAGCTGTCTATGTCGCGCGGATATTTGGGCCACGATTATGACTGTACGCAGTTAAGACCTTTTGAACACATAGCTTTTCAACGCTCGTGTACCACTTGTTTCTGGCACGCTCCGCTGCGTTCGCCCATTGTCGGAGCTCGAACTGCTGTACGGTACGGTGAGTAAGAGGTTCGCGTTTATAGTGCCGGTAAACCGACAAGCTATAGTGAGGCACCTCCAGGAGCAGTATACAGTGACGGTCAAATTGCCACGTTTAAACGTCAAAGCTCGCGACAGTTGTGACCGGTAAGCGTCTTTATATGTGGCTATTCGACTAACTCTTACACGAGGCAAAAGAAACTCTATGAGCGTTTCTTTGTGCTACTATTTGTACCTTGCGATTTAGTTGCGGCAGTCATAGAGAAGACCCGTTAAATGGAGAGAAGAATAGTTGATTGACGTTAGACTATTCTTTATGAGAGGATGGTGGTGACAATGATGACGATAGCCTTTCACCACAATCATTGTCGTCAAACAACTTAATTGGCACAATGCGACGGAGACGTAAAATCACGAACTGACTGTTTAGGAAGCTTGCTTTGAAGAAGTAATATTGTCAGATTTCACCTTGCCTCTGTCCGTAACAGAGATCTGTGTGTGTGTGTGTGTGTGTGTGTGTGTGTGTGTGTGTGTGTGTGTGCGTGTGCGTGCGTGTGTTTTATAAAAAACTGCTGCAGAATATGTCCTAAAATATTGCTAAACAGTGTTGACCATATATGCGCATGGCATTGAAATACTATCTGCTCGTATTGCTTACCCGTTTTTCATGTTAAATAACATGTGTTCTACTTGAAGAACAAAGTTTCGAAACACATGGGGGAGACGTGACCGGATCCACACGCGTCTTCCCACACTTGCGACATGGAGCGGGTCTGAGGGCTCTGGACGTCACCCCGCTGCACAGTACTCTGCACTCGTGCATCAGGCAGCTGCAGTGGGGCGGAGCCAGTGGCAGGCAACCTGCACCTACAGAACTTTAAAAACTCTGCATTCAAGACGTCTAAAATGAGTATTATCTTAAGTATGGCCATTTATTTTAAGAGAGGGCGGGTGTTTGGTATCTAGGGTTGAGATCTTGCAAGTGTACGTTTTTCTCCTTACAAAACAAGGTCGAGTTAGTTATGTTTACGTGGAAGGTTACAAGTAATAAACATGAAGGTTGAGGACAGATTTCATTCGATGTCAGATAAGGAGAGATCATGCTGACACATCAGTAGAGCACACCGCCTCTAGCCCTGACAAGGGCCTGAGTTGGCCGACAAAGAGAGTCCACGAGTCTCTCCAGTTGTGTCGTGTTCAGCTGACGTCACTCAACAGGTCCCATAGAGCCGCCAGATCGCAGCGACGTTGAGACCGCCGCTGTCCACACGCTGGTGCCAGACATCTGCTGTGAGGCTGAGACCGGATGGCTTAGCGGGCATGTCGGGATGCGGCAGGACGGCTGAGTGTTCGGCCGTCCAGCCAGGAGCGTGTCCACGCGGTCTGTGAACACAGCTGCTGTCTTGGGAGCGTCCCCAGGGCACTCAGCATGAAGGTAGCGCACAGATCCCGATTAAAAAATCACTATGCGATGTGATGCGATCTAGACTGCTCGCTCACTGACCTTCAGGACAGATCTCTGACACGTGACGTTCTAAGACTCCCGTTCATTGTCGTTGTGATAAAAGTGACAATGCAGGAAGATACTGTAACTTTTGCGAAATTTTTAGACCTTTAATGCCATACGCTACAGAGCGTACGGGGATCCACTACACGATGCCAACCCCAGCAGAACAGACACTTAGAGTCGCAAGAAACGACAGAGCCCGTGTCCTTAGAAATAGTGTAATGTGCGTTATAAAAAGTAGCGGAATTTGGCACATTGTGTACATTTATTTACTTCTTTATGCGTTTATTCCACCTGATAAAATTAAGGCATTCGTGCACTCTCTTATATATAACCTGACATCTCAATGAGTGAACATAACGATATGTGAAGTACACGGGCAGCACACAGTAGTGATAATTATACTACTTCTGCTAATAACAACAACAACAACAATTGAGACACATAAGAACACACGTTTCTCTTGATGGGACATGCACAACTGTTGATACACATCCCAGTGATAAAATCAACTGCTGATGTATAATTTTGCAGCTGTAGCAGGTATTATCACTGATGACAGAAATTAATGTATGGGGTTTCATAAATTCCATATGTTATGCTTTATATCAGAATACACATACTACAAAATTGTAGCTCTGCATCTTTAAGTTGACTTAGATGTAAAACAGTGTAACTGTTTCAAACTGTGGATGCATTACTTTTACATGTGTGTTCGCCTTTCTTCTAACAAATTACATAATGATCAAAATATCAAAACTTTACGTACTGCAATTACATAACATTATGGCTTCAGTACAAACAGTCATGACTGCACACGAGGCTTGGCCTTGGAGCGGAGTGGAAGAGAGGTGAGTCCCTTTCTCTCTCCCTCTGTCGCTCTTTGTTTTAACTCGCAACCGTCGGTAGCGATAGAAAACTCTCGCTTCCCCACGGGATGTATGCTTCGAAAAGGATAGAGGCACAGGAAAGTTCCATGTGAGGTTACGTCCTGGTGAGGCTCTTGTTAATACTCGTACATCTGTATTTATGGGAAAAATTGTCCGATTATCTATGTCTAGAAGTCGCAATCTATCGTTTTGTAAATCCTGCTCTTCGATTGTGTGGCACACCTAGGGCCAGATATAAGCTCAGATGTCAACTGAATTGCGATGAAGAGTGGATTGAAGTTTAAGAGAATGGTCAGGAAGAACAAAATGCGGAAAGGAGTGGGACACTAAAGTGCAAAGCAAACACGAACTTCATTTGAATTTCTCTTGGGCTGTAGATATTACGTTGATGAATACCACACAGGCAGTTCATTTGAACAGAAATGGACATCTATGAAAAGGGCATCGTAGAAACTGGACAAACAAAGATAGATATAAGGAGCTAACGGAAAAGAAACCTTGGGAAACAGAAAAAAACACAGCAATTGATCAGCAAATCATTGGCGAAAGTGTCAACCAAGAATTATTGAAGTTGGCGTCTAGAATATACGAGAATGGTGGTATACCATTAGACACAACCATGAAGATAAGAGCAGGAACTTGCAGGCCTATCGCACAACTAGCATAACACCTCATGTATGGAATTTGTCGACAGGACTAATATATACAGAGGAATGGAAAAGATAATAGAGAATATGATAGATGACGATCATTTTGACTGTCAGAAGGCTAATAGCATGAGAGGGTGGTACGTCTGATATTGTGACTGATAAGAGAAACAAAACTTGGAAAATAAAATGGCCACGTTCATAGACCCTATAGACCTAGAAAAAGCATCCGGAAATGTAAACTTCTGCAAGATGTTCGAAATATTGAGAAAAATTGGAGTAAGTTGCAAAGAAATACGGGTGATACGTACAAGAACCAAGAGGAAACAATAAAGTTGCATGACCAAGAACAAAATACTGTCCCATCTTCCTACCAAAGCGTTTGGTATGTTCCATTCTTCACCGATTCTGCTGAGAACCTCGTCATTTTTTCTTTTATCAGTCCATCTAATTTTCGACATTCTTCTCTAGCACCACATCTCAAACGCTTCGATTCTCTTCCGTCCCGGTTTTCCCACTGTCCATGTTTCACTTTCACAGAATACTGTGCTCAAAACTTAAGGGGTAGATTTTGGGAAAGTCACCCAGAACTGTGGGTCAGGGGAAACTTACTGTACGAGATGAGAAGGGAGGACTAATTGTTGAGGACTGCATCGGACGAGATTTGAAAACCTAAGAGCTTAAGACAAGGTGATATGTACGACAGAGATTACTGCTAAAACATTGATCACAAGTTATTAAGAGTGAGAAGGTAAGCACATTGTACATAACAGAGGTGGGATGGGGCGGTGAAAAATAGATGGGAATGACAATGAAAGATGCAGGAAACTGAAATGGAGTGAAGCAAAGAGTAGTTACAGTGATAAAAAGCTGGATGGCGAGAACCAAGGACACGTTGTATAGTTAGTTCTCACCTACGGAGTCCTGAGATACTGTTGTCTGGGGGAGGAATCCAGGTGGTGAAACAGGCGCTGGTGTCACGAATGTCATGTTGTAGACCATGCTCTGCAACAGGATATTGTGAGTTACCAGTATATACCCTCAGCCTATGCCCATTCATCCTAATAGATAATGTGATGGTAGTCAAGCCTATGTAGAAGGCTAAACAGTGTTTACGCAGTAGCTGGAATATGACGTGTATCTTTTCGCAGCTGGCTCTCCCTTTGATAGAATATGTTTTGCCAGTTACAGGGCTATTATAGGAGGACACACTCTTGTTAACTCGAGATCAGTGTTTTAGCAGTAATCTCTGTCTTGTATATTACCCTATCTTCCACCTTTAAGCTCCCTGGATGTGGTCCCCAACATTCCTTCTCATCTTGTACGGTAAGTCTCCTCTGACCCGCGGTTCTGGGTGACTTTCCCAAAATCTACCCCTTTTCCCCCTTTTCCTAGACCTGTCCAGTCCTTTTCCTTAACCCTTCTTCCTTCCGTTTCAACCCTTTTACCTGCAGAAGGAGCCACTGGCTCCGAAAGCTTGCCAATCACAACAGTTTCTATGTGTGTTCTGCCGCTGCTTCGTGAGTCGATTCTTTTATTTATCCTATTAAATAATTTTATCAATGATTGTTTGATTTCGTTGTTACAAAACTGACAGTTGATGTTAGTTGACTTTGTTTGGCTGTGAACATCCTCTACTCTTCATGTTCTCTTTCATTTTTACGCTGAACACCACAGAACGCCCTACACTATGCTGCTTGTGGTGTGGTGTCAGTGGTAGCCACAGATCTCAACCCAGGTTACATCGGTCTGTCTGTGATGGCTGGTCAACTTCTCACCACTCTGTTGTCTCCACCCCAACCCGTGGCTATACATTCTGCAGTCGTTGCCCTACAGCCAGATGCCAGTGTAATGTGTCGGTATGATGCTCTCAAGTCCCTCATGCCGAAGATTCGTTTTTTTTACAAAGTCATTAAGATGCACCTTCTTTGGACTTTCTCTTTTGCGATTTGCGCTGAGTAATTCCAATAGCATTAGGAACAGAACAAACATCGTGTACACACATCATTCTCCATCTGTACTAATGTCTTTTTTGTACTGAAAATAGGCTCGCATAAGAACGAAATGCCAAAAATCTGGCACAGGCATAAAAATAATGCAGTATTTTTCTTAAAGACGTTGTGTCTGCCATTAACTGTAACATTATTTGTTTTCACGACTACATTTTCGATCCTATGCCCTTTATACAGGTATACAGCAATAACCGAAAAGTGAAGTGCAGATGGCATGTATAGAACGCCACTATCCTCCCATACATGAGGCAGTTATATTAGAAAAAATGCTAAAAACAGCACATCACTTCCATCGGGCCATTGGAGGTGTCAAAATTTACAAATCTTCTGACGTGTGTATATCTCACTGTTGTCTCTGTATGTTGAGTCTCCTAACTGCGACTGTACATCAACTTTAGATGAGCGTAAGGATCATAGCAATGGCATAAGGTAAATTTATTGTTACTGATGTTAACATCACTAACATGAATCTCCTCAAATGACTGTTCATGTTGTTTATATGACGACTGAGGCGGTTGGTGGGGAACATATTCACAAGTCGTTTCTTCTTTGCCCTTTGCAGTGATTGTACATGCCACAGTAAATGTTTTATACCAGAGTATCTTAATATCGTGTTTACATTTGTCAACAAAATTTGGCATTCTGTTTACGATACAAGCATTTGGTGTAAAGAAATAAGATAAGACATTTCTTTATTGTGATAGTGCATAATAGTACATATGGTATCCATCGTCAAAGGCTTACAGTAGCTTGGCTGCTCATAAAAACATGGCAATAATAATCATATATATATATATATATATATATATATATATATATATATATATATAATTTTACATGTGTATTCTTTGTACCACATTAACATCACAAAGGTATAAATCGCATTCACAACAACTTTCGTACATGAATTGATCCGGTGGACAAAGAAAAAGAAAAGGGAGAACAAAAAAAGAGATAAAAACATGTGATGGGATACATGTCACACATTGCAGAACATTATGTGTATCATCATGTAATTGTAAAATGTACTGTTAATATGTAAGGTACTGTACCAGTACAAATGTAGTCATACATTTCCATGGTCCTTAGAACGTTTAGGCCGAGAACGGCTTTTTCAGCTACACTTGCAAAACACCTTATTCAATTTTTTACTGAATTGCTAAAATATATTACTTACGTTAAAATAAATACATCCTAAATATAAAAACGTTTATGAGTGGACATAATTCTTCCTCATTTCCATACATATCATACAACACATGGCACGGGAAACGTTGTAAAGACTACTCATATTATAAAACCAGCATAGACACGATTCTCATTTATGTTACTTTTTAATATTAGCACGTAAAACTGAGTGGAATTTATCTCGAGGTCTCTTATTTCTTAAATCTGTCTTATTGTTGGGCAAGCCGTGTGGGTGATTTTTGAAATAGTTGTATATTTCCACTTCTTCAGGTTAATTTTTATTACTGGATCTACGTTAGGTGATGGTACTCCTCTCTATTTGCTTGATGTGCTCTTTAAATTTGTCGCTGGAATATGAGCTTTGTAAAGTCCGGTCAAGGTGTCCATGCTGTAACTCATACGATTACTGACATTGTATATTGATCTAGATTCAAAAGGTAAATGCTACCTGCATACACTTTGTGGGGGCAGAAATGGAAAGCTGTGCTTCCTACAGAAGTCGGATCCACTGGCTTGTTCACCAGTCCGTCGTCTCCCGTCTTGTGCAGAGCTGCAGGCCCAGGCGGCTCTTTTCCGGGAACGACTCTCCAGCTACTGGCGGAACTTGGCGCAGCTGCTCTCACTCGGTGCGACGCACGCCTCACAGCTGTTGGTTCCCCTCGCATTCGAACGAATGGTAAGTGGAGTTTTTTCCTCCTCTTATAAACTGTATTAAACGTACAGGGGGTGAGAAAATGACACACACCACCTGGCCAGTTCTTGGAGAGTGTTTCTCAGTTTACCTGCTTCACACTGTAGCTATCTTTAGCTCTCCAGTTCTAATACTAACCATCTGGAAGAATTCTGAACCAACCTCTTCTTCTGTGAGCCTTTTGGGGCTATGATACAGGGAGGCTAAGCTCGGAATGGTTAGAGATCGAAGAAAATCGTCTGTATCTTTCTTTTCTCGTACTTGCTAGCTACTTCTTTAACAGATTCAGATAACTTTGCATCCAATCCTGCTTTACAAGCTGAAGCATGTTAGCTTCATATTTAGTGGAGAGTGGTCTAGAGTCTCAGTGTGGCATTTCAAGTCCCCATCAGCATCTTCTCTTCCTAAGAATCTCTACTCCATATGGAAGGCCTATAAAATTACTTCTGCTCAACATGGAGGTTCGTCAACTTCAAATCTCGTAATGAACCTGTATACATACCACATAATTTATACAGTTCGTTACAACTGCTCAAACTCTTCCCATCTTAACATTCACGTGACCATTTCCCAGGACTCCACGACAAGACGATAGCGCAGCTGACACTTGTGGCTCGACGCCGTTGGCGGCCCCCTGTGCTCACCACTGCCAGCCAGCACTGTCCGTGTGACACGGCAATGCCCCAGCCGCCGCAGCCATAGATGACGCGCGTCAATAACGAAAACCTGCAGCTGGGGTCCACCAGTTAGCGCGTGTTGCGTCAGCGAGTGGCTTTGTTAAAGGCACTGTGCTACTACAGTCACAAGCGGAATATCTGGTGAATGCGTCAAGGCCAATGAAAATCTGTGTCAGACTAACGTGAAACCGGATACTGCTTTCTGAGAGCATTCATCTTAGTCGTTAGCCTTTCTGCACGTGTCTCGTGGCCTAACTCGAACCATTATCGAGTCTGAATTCTCTGTCTATGATTTATGAACATTACATCCAGTGATTTTCCCACTACCGAGAATAAAAGCTATGTGGTCTTAACACATACACTCGACTCGCATTCCGGAGGACGGCGGTTCAATCCCGCGTCCGGCAATTCTGATTTAGGGCATGGCCGACTTCCTTCCCCATCCTTCCCTAATCCGATGAGACCGATGACCTCGCTGTCTGGTCTCCTTCCCCAAACAACCTTAACACATAGAATGGCCACTGTGCATTATGACTGTTTGGATTCTGACAGTAGTATACATGGAAAGCAAAAGGACGCAGTATGATCTGTGTCTTTTTGCAACTTTTTGTGGCGTATGTAGCAACTTGCCAGTCCCTAAAGTATCGTGTGAGCCTCATTTTGGATCCTTTGAGAAGAGAATTAGGCGATACCTGTTTTAGTGAACTGAAAAGGTTCTGGATAGATTAAATCTTTTTCCTATAAATATTACGGATGTTTGCTGGATGGTAATTTCAAAGATTGATAGTTGCGGGTTCCTTATTTAAGAATGGTTTCTGCCGACATCGTATCTTGTCCTGTCATTGCATCTTGTCTTCGTCACCATCATCCATGCACTTCACTGCAGCAAAGGCAGTTTACCTGATACGTATCCAATATTTTGTAGTGTTAGTACCTCACAGCTTGCGAGAATGTTTAAAGGACGACTTCTTTATTACATTTGCGGTGCAGCTACGCTTCGTTGATCATACACTGCACGTGCTTAGGAAAAGTGTAATTGCGAAAAGTTATTCCGTGAAACCAATGTTGTACAGATAGTTTCGATTTAAAGACACACTTTGCTTTCTGAATGAAACTTAAGTCTTCAGACAGCTGCAGCAGTCTTGAGGTATTCGTATTCGAGATAATTCCTCTCGTGGTTCTTCACTACAGCCCTGCAGAGTAGTACGGCACGGCGTGTTGTGGCCCAGGTAACGACACACTTCACGACTTTCGCCCTGTGCCCCTAGTAACTGGGCTCTCACATAATACTGTGCACAAATATGTATGTATGTATGGTCAGAATAGTTCAAATGGCTCTGAGCACTATGGGACTTAACTTCTGAGGTCATCAGTCCCCTAGAACTTAGAACTACTTAAACCTAACTAACCTAAGGACATCACACACATCCATGCCAGAGGCAGGATTCGAACCTGCGACCGTAGCAGTCGCGCGGTTCCAGACTAAAGCGCTTAGAACCGCTCGGCCACGCCGGCCGGCATGGATTAGGTCTAGATGGCAGAAAGCGCAGTGCCGCCATCGCAAGGACGACGCATTCAACGTATTGGAAGGTGCCGATTCAAAAGTGTGCACCACCTTCCAATTCACTGCTCCTGCACAACGAGGGAAATTCTGTATTTTATTTTTCGTTTTCTATACTGCTTATCGACGTACGGGTAAGAGTCGACTGCAGCCACGTGTCACCACTACAGTGATTTTGGGTCGGTCCGTACGCCGGGCCCCCTACTGTGTGGACTCGGCCCGTGTCGCTCGCTGGCCTCCCTCGCCCTGTGATGTTGTGACGCCCACAGCCGGGCTGTCGGAAGTGGGAAGCGGCTCAGACCACAAACGGGATGTTAGCTGCCCGCTGACCGCTAACCGCACGCTGTCACAGCGAGGACGTGACGCACGTCCCACACACACACATGTAAACGCGTGCAGTATTTCTGGCGCACATCCGCAAAATTCTACTTACGCAAATACGAATTGGAGGCGATAAATCGCGATCCCGTCTAGAACCGGTCGGCCATGTATGTATGTATGTAAATTTAAAAATATTGTATTCGAAAAGGATTTCTTTATTCTCTGGTTCCTGCCATCAATATTAAACTGATAAAGGAGCTATTTCATTTAAAAAATATGAAAAAGAAGAACAACTGTATTGTGAAAACAACTGAAAGCTTTTTAATTTCCATTTTTTCTCGTATTTGTTATATACATAACAGTTTTGTTATTTCGTAATTGATTCATTACAATATACACATTCTTTTGTGAATAAGGTAATTTTTTAATTTCCAATGTCTATTAAACACTTATTAGTAACTCAGAGAGAGAGAGAGAAGTTTTCAGTGTGTACATACTTAGAATAGCAAAAGCAATGGCAGCTCAAAAACAATACACACACACACACACACACACACACACACACACACACACACACATACACACACTCACACTCACACGCACCATAAACATATAAAATACTTTCTTTACACGGATGCATATTGTACACGTTCCACACGAAATATATACTCTCTCTCTCTCTCTCTCTCTCTCACACACACACACACACACACACACACACACACGCGCGCGCGCGCACACATGGACGCACGCAGTGTCCAATGAAACATTCATAATCTCAAACATGCACTCAGAACTGTGACAAACAGCTCATCAAACTATTCCACACACACCCAGTCAAGTGGAACACCTTTTTACCTTTTTACTAACAAATAAACCCACCCAGACACATCAGTAAATAGTCTGGGTGCAGCGGATTTCCACACCTATGCCCCCTGATGAACCACTTGTGATCGTGGTAGGACACCCCCACTTCCAGCTGGAATTGCAGTATATACCTCAGTATATAACCTCAATCGAAATGTCTCCTGATAAGCATTTGTGGTGCAGCGCCAATGCCCTAGAGGAGGCACCTGTTGAAGTCCCTGAACGTGAAAGTCTTTCAGGCTGTGCAAATCACCGTGTCTGTCATGCAGACTTGTGGGATAGTCCAGCTCTACCTCTAGGACATATCCCTCAACAGCATCAGCAGCCACATATTTGATCTCTTTCCTCAGTCTGCTGATTTCCCCTTTGGACATCCATGAGAGCCCTTCAAAAGGGAGACTTTGTTGCATGGTTTGCCTTTAGAGACAGTTTCCATCCAGGTAAAGGATGATACTGAAATCGTCAGACAACCTGTACTCCCCCTCGATTATTTGCAAGTTATTTGCCTTGGCATACCTGAGCACACATTCGCAAAGTCACTCGTGGACCGCATGTTCCAGGAAGACATGCATTTAAACGTTGGTCAAGAATTCGCTGCTGGTTTGTGTCTTTCTTAACATGGCATCCCACGAAATCTCAGCCATCTGCTACAGAACTTCTCGAAGATGTTGCCGGTCAGATGTACATGGGTGTTCATCATTTTACATGTTCTGATAAATCAGAGATGCCGAAGTCCTGCTGTTCATTCACCAAGTGCCCGTTCTTTCCATTCATTATGAAAATGCCTCTTAGTTTACTAGAGAATCCAGATATTCGTATGGAAAGACCCCTTCTCCATCACAAGTTGAAACTGTGGAAACTCAACATCATCGAGATAAGTGGCTCCCTTTGCTAAGAATATCTCCAGGACGCGTTGGTTCAGCAAATTTCTGAAGCGACGTGAGCATGAAGCGTTGTGAATCCAGGAAGTGGTGTGATCCTCTTTGAAGCGGCATGTATTTGTCAACGGTGTCAGCAATGACACTGATCTTATCATCCTACTACCCAGACTCGTCAAAGTGCTGAACTAGAAAGTGGGCATCATGCTCACTGAAATTGTGGAAAAGATGGCTGTGTGCTGTGGCAGTTAGTACTTAAAGTTACGTGGGTTGTCAGCTGCACTCTGGGACTTCCCCGTTACGTGGCGACAGACTCTACAGGGAGCTTCGTCACCTCTGTCCAGTCACAGTCCCCAGGTATAACGATCAGCTGCCTGCTTGTACAGTGCATCATTCTCCTTCACGTTGGTTATGAGGACGTTTTCACTATAAATGTTATAAACATCCCGTACAAGACTTTCAAGCTCAGTGAGCAACCATCTCGCAGTATTCCCTTGACATAATATTTTGATTTTAGAGTTATACGTGCACAGAACTTGATGGGTAGCCACATGTCACAATCATCATTTTGTGGCAATGATACGGGAGGCAGAGGCACCACGTTCACACTTTACCACAGGAGCTAGGAGGCGCTCTAAATCGACGTAAACGATGAAGGGACAGAAGTGTTGGTGAGAGGTATTCTTAAACTTCTAGAACCGTTTATCCTTGATAAGCATTTCCACACATATTGTTTCCTGGCTCTAGCAGTCAATCAGGTGTCTTTCAAGATACATGCTCTTGGTAAACGACTTGAGACATCTACAGCAAAAATATCTTGCACCTTTTTTGTTTTCATTTCAGAGGAACGTAGGTGGGACATGCATTTGATCCAAACGTTGTGTTGCTTATCGCCTTCAGAGATTAGCAACCGGTCTACACTTTTTGGATGTTTCTCGGCTCATATGGACAAGAAGAGGGGACCACCTAATTTATGCTTGACTTCTTTGTCGATGTGCCACACAGTGTGTTAATGTTTGTCTTCTTCTTGTGGCTTTCCTACATTCGGCCATAAACGAGAAATTAGAACGTCAGTGGACATCTGGTGTTTGTTGTGTATCTGTATGCCCTGTATTTTTAGGGTAATTTCTATCACTAGTGAGAAGCAACCATGGAAATCAATTTAAATTCCTCTCATCATGATTCTGGGCATTAAGACATGCTTTTTTTTACAATGTTTAGTTTTGAAGATAGATGTAACTGAACCCCGCAATAGATTCATAAAAATCTTATGAACATAAATCAAGGCAGAGCATACAGCTGAGTGTCTTACAGGACTCCCTTTCCTGCACCTCAGAAAAGTGACTCAGTATGATCGCTCTGGTATCGACTCACCCCATGATGTCACGACAGCTCTCCCCCTAACTTGGACAATGCTCTTCCCCTCAACAACACGTCCAACTCCTAATAACTCTGCACACGAGAAGGAGAAAGAGACGCAGTTGATAAGCATCTAAGGAAGGAGAAATAAAAATCCGTATTCGTATAATAACAATAACAAATTCTGAGTACTTACAAGTAAAACTGTTGTTGTGTTCGTTACTGGAATACACTTCCAGCAACTCATCATCAGTGGGCATGTTTGTCATTAAGAGCATATCCAGCATGGGTACTAGAGCAGTCGTATGACGTCGGTAGGGGAATGTGTCTGAAAGAATACGGACAAACCCAAACGAAAACACAGGTGCAAAAGAACTAGTAGCTGGTGGTCGTGTCAAAACACCGAAATTTGCATTGAGCACATGTAAAAACTAGAGCATCTCAAAAACAACAACAAAAAATTTAATACTGTCGAATAGGCGATATCTGCCTCTGAACAATCGAAGTCGTTCCCCAGAGATCATCATCATGGTCATCATCATTATCAGCTGCTGGGTTCAGATCCCACAGCGAGTAACGCCTGCTCACACCTAGAAAAGAAGAAGTAGAACCCATAAGAATCACTTACACTACTAGCCATTAAAATTGCTACACCAAGAAGAAATGCAGATGATACACGGGTACTCATTGGACAAATATATTATTCTAGAAATGACATGTGATTACATTTTTACGCAATTTGGGTGCATAGATCCTGAGAAATGAGTATCCAGAACAGCCACCTCTGGCCATAATAACGGCCTTGATACGTCTGGGCATTGAGTCAAACAGAGCTTAGATGGCGTGTGCAGGTACAGCTGCCCATGCAGCCTCAACACGATACCACAGTTCATCAAGAGTAGTGACTGGCGTATTGTGACGAGCCAGTTGCTCGGCCACCATTGACCAGACGTTTCCAATTGGTCAGAGATCTGGAGAATGTGCTGGCCAAGGCAGCAGTCGAAAATTTTCTGTATCCAGAAAGGCCCGTACAGGACCTGCAACATGCGGTCAGGAATTGTCCTGCTGAAATGTACGGTTCGCAGGACTCGAATGAAGGTAGAGCCACGGGTCGTAAGACACCTGAAATGTAACGTCCACTGTTCAAAGTGCCGTCGATGCGAACCAGAGGTGACCGAGACGTGTAACCGATGGCACCCCATACCATCACGCCGGGTGATACGCCAGTATGGCGATGACGAATACACGCTTCCAATGTGCGTTCACCGCGATGTCGCCAAACACGGATGAGACCATCACGATGCTGTAAACAGAACCTGGATTCATCCGAAAAAATGACGTTTTGCCATTCGTGCACCCAGGTTCGTCGTTGAGTGCACCATCGCAGGCACTCCTGTCTGTGATGCAGCGTCAAGGGTAATCGCAGCAACGGTGTCCAAGCTGATACTCCGTGCTGCTGCAAACGTCATCGAACTGTTCGTGCAGATGATTGTTGTCTTGCAAACGTCCCCATCTGGACATGGCTACACGATCCATTACAGTCATGCGGATAAGATGCCTGTCATCTCGACTGCTAGTGATACGAGGCCGCTGGGATACAGCACGGCGTTCCGTATTACCTTCCTGACCCCACCGATTCCATATTCTGCTAACAGTCATTGGATCTCGACCAACGCGAGCAGCAATGTCGCGATACGATAAACCGCAATCGCGATAGGCTACAATCGGACCTTTATCAAAGTCGGAAAGGTGATGGTGCGCATTTCTCCTCCTTACACGCGGCATCACAACAACGTTTCACCAGGCAACGCCTGTCAACTGCTGTATGGGTTTGAGAAATCGGTTGGAAACTTTCCTCATGTCAGCACGTTGTAGGTGTCGCCACTGGCACCTGTTTACAAAACCCTTCAGCCACGCAGTGTTCGGTGATCAGCAATTAAAGTCGCAATTCATCACGCTTCTTCTCTCCCCACTAACTTTACTTACACATAGCGCATTGCGACAGTGCCCAGCGTGTTGGTACACATTTGAACACGCCTCTCTCAACTTGCAACTGCTCTCATTACTTACCAAGCGTGGACGCAAGGCAGCACAAACGGGTCTATTTCTCGTAAGAAGAAGAACTTCCACATATTAAACGAGTGAGATTGTGCTGTGACAGAAATGCACGAAATGGAATATGCTGGCTGCAAGTAGCTGTTGATCGGTTACGTTTTGAGTGACACATTGCAGAAACTTGGGAAATAATCTCGACAGTTCTCCAAAAAGAGTGTAGATGTCACCTGGTAAATAAACATAGCTGACACAAGAACTGTAAAAAATGAGCTCGGGAGTATCTAAATAAGCACAAAAATTTTATTAAGAAAATAATATTTACACATATCTGCAACAGAAGTAATTCCGTTTTTCTCTCCACCACCGTACACTCGCCTAAGGTGTCGAACTGACATGCGGTTGAATGATTCCAAATTCAGGATGGCAGTGTTCTTGAAAATATCCCACATTCTTGCACCACCTCACGACCTTTGACGTGCATACGTGCATGACGCTCTCTCTGTGATCACAGTTTCGGAGTGATGTCAGCATATCCTCACAGGTCATTCCTGTATCGTGGCGGCTACTGCGATAGTGGAATCGAGTCAATCACGCTACTGTCTTCCAAGACATGTCACACTTCATTGTTCTGAGCAGCTGGGCAGAAGTGACAACTGTGTAGAAACTTGTCGAAACACAGACTGAGTCGATGTGTGTGACAACAGCTACAGCTTTAATCATCTTTAAACATGAAGCGGCCGCACTCGTCGTGGAGGCCTCGCCCGTGAACAACAATGTTGTACCAGGAGACAGGCAGCTTGGACCCTGGCAAGCAGGTCTTCAGCTGTATCTACAGGTGTTTCGTACACCCACATCTTGGCATAACCTCAGAGAATGAAGTCGAGGGTTGTACGATCCAGCGATCGCAATGGCCATCAGAGAGGACCCCCCTTTCCAGTCCTACAATGAGCGTGAGTATTCTTCAGGTGCTTGCAAACATTAACATCAAAGTGGAATGATCTTGGATAATGTCCTAAAATACCTTGACTGAGAATCTTTGCTGTTGGCCTCCGATATGGGTGCCGTGGGTGTTGTCCTCATTCTAGATCTGCCTGTTTGGCTTTTGAAAACAACATCACGGATGAATGAGGCCTCATCCACAAACAATACAAACTGTATGAAATTGGACAGTACAGCGCTGTGAACGATACTGGATTGACACAAGCAGACACAGGGCTCAAAATCCGTTCGTCCCAGTGCTTGCACATTTCATCTTTGATTACTCATTGTGCACTGTACACAGCAACACACCTCACCATGAACACGATACAAGCTATCTGATGCAATGGACAGCTGACAGCAGGGTCAGTGGTGTGCTTGCGGCACAGGTTAATGCGCCACTGCGATGCTTGAGTGCTACGAGCCTAGTTGTGCACAGTAGGTCCGTTTGGTGGTCAGGTGTGTACACTGTTTATCCGCTGCTACTGTTCGAATACACAACGGACACCCGAGATCTTTGCAAGGGTGTGAAGAACTGCAGGCATCATTGCAATACATGCATTGATTCAGACTGACAGTCGTTGCTTTGAAGAATTGCTATGAGCTACATTGTTGTTAGGTGGTGTATGCTGTGTATGTCCTTAACACAATAAATATGCTCTTTCGAGTATTGGTTCCCTATCTCAATATAATCTATTGCTGTGTATGTCCATAACGCAATAAATATGCACTTTCGAGTATTGGTTCCCTATCTCAATATAATCTATTGCTGTGTATGTCCTTAACACAATAAATATGCACTTTCGAGTATTGGTTCCCTACCTCAATATAATCTATTGTGGAACCAGTGTCACCTGTTTCGGTGTGACCCAAAAGGATTGGGGACCCCACGTACAGAGAACAAGAGCAGTTCCGTCCCACTTCTCTCAGACTCTCCCGACGGCACCCATGTCTGTGGCGAGCACTCACCTTCCAGAACAACATACTGGGTGATGCTAGGGTAGATAGAAGAAAGGAAAACACAATGGGCAAGCGCGAGAGGGACTCACGCACTAAGGGTTCTGTACAAACTCCCCATCCTGGGAATCGAGATTCCCAATGATTTTTGCCTATTACCGACAGTTTGTAACTTTACTGGCAAGATACTGGTCCCAGGAATACCAATATCGATTCAGAAATTCTATGTTATTTCCTCAGCCCAAACAAACAAGATCAAGCAAGCAGGGGACTTTAGTTTATGCATGTAGGGAGAGAAGATTTAATAACACATTTCAGTTTACGTACTAAATCATGAATACAACATACATTTTATGTTTGGATGCAGTAATGTTCGTATGTTATACTTTCAACAGGTCATGAATACAATGTATGTCCAAATCGAAAACGACATTTTTATGTGATATAATTAAAAGTTAACAAGTTTCAGATTTTTGCTTTACTTGTACCGGAAAAGTTAGTTGTTGCCAAATCGCATGATTACAAGTCAATGGAGAGCACCCTATAGGTTTCAATGAGTGAGTTTTCGATTATCAAAACACGAGACATAAACGGCCGTATCTGTTGACTGGAGTGAGTTATAAGCTTACAGTTTTTACGCCGCCAAGGGTCGATATACCTCTGTATGTGGCATGATACCCAGAACGTATCCAGAGAAAAAGATTCCTAACAGATGGACAGACAAACAGACAGACTGATAAAAAAGAATACGAAAAGTATTTTCTAGAGTTATATAGTTACCAGTTATGGATTTTAAGATTTTTTCCTTTACTTGCACTGTGAAATCTGGCTTCTTCCTAAATGTCATGATTGTAAATCAACAGGGATCACCTTATAGATTTTTGTGAGTGATTTTTCAAGTATGAAAATGTGTAATTAAATGGCCATATCTTTACTGCATGGACTTAGAAGCCTACAATTTGTACAATGCCAAAGGAGCATAGACCTTAATATGTGACATAAATGTGAACTTCGTACCCGAAAAAATGATCTTAACACTCGGACAGTCAATACATTCCTTCAAATCTGCAATATTCGAGACGTGTTCAGATACAGACGACATCGTGTTAGATGACGAGCAACAAACGCAAATTTTCGGCAAAAGCGATCAGCCAGGCAACAGACAAACGCTACAAAATTTTGAGTCAAAATGACATTTCGTGTGTGGACAATTAACTCAGATAATGTTTCAGATATGGAGCGGCTGATGTCTACCGTTGCGTTTGTAGAAGATCATAACATGTGTTCAGGTTTCTCACAGCGTTGGTAACGAGTAGGATTTTGACGGATTTGTCAACAGTCTGGCCATTCTATTTTCGAAAATCGTTCAAAAGTTTGAATAGAATCTCTTCAGAGTTCTAGCCACGCCATGTGGCTTTACACGTAGGAACTCGACGCTGCTGGCAGCTCCAGAACATTTCAGTTGGGTACATCGTCACGGGAGTATACATTCATACATTCAGACGTCTGTAATGTCAACTACCAAGAAATATCTGCACCTCTCTTATCTGATGTCACAGTTTGAGAAATGTATTTATTTAATAAAACCCCACTAGGCATCTGCTGTGCATTAATGTTTTTATGCCTGTACAAAACTGAATGTACTACACTCATGCACTGGCAGTAATTTCAGTGTCATGTAATAGTGCTACATGTAACTGTATATTAAGACAGGCTGCTGCTTGTGGATGTTATGAAAGTAATTTGAACTATTTTCTGTGTGTTTCAGGGTAACCACGCAAGTGATCAGCAACTCCACGGTTGGATTAGGGACATGAAACGTGTGAAAGACATGCTGCGCACGAAATTAACCGGATGGGTACAGGACTTGCAATTCGCCAGCAAACACGTGGAGCACTACGAGGTGGAAGAAGACAAGGACAGGCCAGGGCACTTGATAATCAGGTATAAACCAGTGTACACTCAAATGTCTGTCGTGCTCACTATGGTTTATTGGAGTTTATCTCACTTTTTTCCATTAAAGTATTTATTAAAGTTATAGAAAACACAGGGATCATTTAATTCAGAATGGAGTAAAGAACTAGCACTAAGAGACAGTAGTGAAGGACATGGTTACAGAAACTCGTGATTTACAAAGTTTTTTGACTCCGTTTAGCCTTCGATATTTTGATTTGTATCGTGTCTTAAAATGTGCCACGTATTACGTAACAGACAAGCAGAGAAAACTGACACAATAACTGATGTTACTGCATTTACTAGAGAAAGTATTGATGGTTACAGATACTTCTGAAGTTTTCATAATTAGTGGAAACAATGATGTGGAACCTGACACGAAAAGTGATCGTGTCCTCGTCTTATTCGGGACAAAAAAAAAGAAAAACAAAAAAAAAAAAAACACTTCGGGAGAAAGACGTCAGCAGAGGGCAGGAAGCGGATAGCCATCGTTCTTATATTTTGTCCTGTGTTTGTTGTGTTTAAATCAGTCCGTAGCATAGAGCGTAAATACTGGAGGTTGCGAGCGGGAGGAAAGCGGAATAGTCTCTCGAGTGGTTGACATATGGGGCCGTGGAATGGAGTATTGTAGGAGATATGTTGGCACTATGGAGGGTGACCAGGTGGCTTCCTATGTGGGAATGGGCAAGCTCCCAGCAGGCACCCCAGGTCTTGTGACGGTGTTGTTGGATTCTTTTAGGTGGCTTATTGTGGGGTAACTATGGAGGTGGAAGACGTGGATTAGGATGGACAATTAGACTCAGTCGTGATTGCTATCGGTTAGATGAAAGACTTCTGCAGTTATATCTGAAGATGTCTGTAGGGGAGTCACTTTGGGATGAGTGTGTCTGGGAAATAGATTAGGTCTTCTGAAACGAAGGTGATCAACCGACATCCGCAGTTAAGTTCATCATGGCAATTGATGTGGGTATACAGTTGTGGAGAGGCAGTGGTCAGTGTGAGGAACGAAATTATGTGCTATAGGATGGCTCGGACAGAGACAGGCAGTAGCACAGATCACGGCCAGGGTGGTAAAATACACACTCAGGATAAAGTGTTATGGACGATGATTGAACATGATTTGTAGCCTACTGGAGCTGTTTTTGAGGAACGGTATTGTTACTCCACAATGTTTATTGTTTGGGGATTTTTGGTTTTCTGCTCCACATCTGTCATCAGAACTGTGAGTGGGTTACTGGTTCACTGTTCACTGTTCCTCCATGAACGTTCTCAGCCTCAAATTATTCTTGAATTGATAGCTGGCTAAGACCCAAAGTAAAAAACTCTGAGATATTTAGCGAGTCTTGGAATGTTTATCGGAAAGACATATTCGACGCCGTAGGAGGGGAAGTATTCATTGCAGTTGACAAAAAATATTCTCTTTACTGAGGTTGAATTTGAGTGCAATAGTGAAGTTACGTGGTCGCACATAACAGGACTAGGTGAAACCATATCAGTTGTTGGATGTTTTTACCACCCACCCGACTCCGCTGGGACAGATGTGGAGCCATTCAAAGAAGGTAAATAGTCAGCATTACATAAATATCCAGATCACGCGACACTAGCTGGCGGTGACCTTAACCTACCGAGTATAGACTGGGACGTCTATGGATTCACTGCAGGTCGTGCAGAAAGACAGTCTTTTGAAGGACTTTTGAACACGTTTTCCGAAAACTGTGTTGAGCAGCTAGTTCGGCAGCCAGCACAAACAGGCAGGACCTTATCGATGGCGTCAGCATAGAGATGGGGATTAGTGATCATGATGTTATCATAGCGACTATGGTTACGAAAGTCAGTAAATCAGTCGAGAACGCTAGGAGAGTTGATATGCAGTTGTCAGCGTCTCACTTAGACAATAAAATACAATCATTTAATTCCAGACACAAGTTGACAAAATTTCTAGTTGGTGTTATGAATGGCAGGTGGCTGTAGAAGAAAGCGGATGAGTAGAAAAAACGAACCCGTAATATCCGAATACGGCACTCCAAGTGTCCTGCTTACCACAGTCACTTGGTTTAAATATCTGGGCGTAATGTTGCGAAGCGAGATGAAATGGAATAAACGTGTGAGGATTCTGGCAGGGAAGGCGAACGGGCGACTTGGGTTTATTGGGAGAGTTTTGTGAAAGTGTGGTTCGTGTGTAAGGGAGACCCCGTATAGGACGCCAGAGCGACTTCTTGTTCAGCATTGCTCGAGTGCTTGGGATCTGCACCAGGTCGGATTGAAAGAAGGCATCGGAACAATTCAGGGGGAGCAGGTAGATTTCTTACCGGAGTTTCGATCAGCATGCAAGTGTTACGTATATGCTTCTGGAGCTCAGCAGGGAAGAAAACACTCATTTTGAAGAAAACAACAGAGAAAGTGTAGAGAACCTGGCTACAGAACGATCCTAATAATGCCAGAATACATTTCTGGTAGGGACCACGAAGACAAGATACGAGGAATTACGGCTCCTAAGGAGGCATATAGACAGGCGTCTGCTCCTCGCTCTGTCAGCGAGTGGAACAGGAAAGGAAACGACTAGTTGTAGAACAGGGTACCCTCCGCCACGCACCGCACCGTGGCTTGCGGATTACGTATGTAGATGTAGACACAAAGGACGATAGTTGAGAGGAATTATTGGTTTCATGTCCGTAAATTTAGTGAAATCATTTTTAGCTTGGTTTCATTTGGAATCGTGAGGTTTTATCTATTCTATTTCATTTGTTTGGCCTTATGAGTGCATGCATGAGGGTTGTGGTGTAATAGGTGGCCCCAGTTGTGTGTAGATAAGGACATTGACAGGAGTTTACGACGGCGGTGACGAAGCTACAGTGGTGGTGGATGTGGTTGGAACTTCCGGCTCCGGCAGTGGTGGGGGCGATGGGGCGGGCCGCGGTTTGGGGCTGGCGACGGTGTTGGCGACAGAGCCAGCGACGCTGCTGGAGAGGGAGTCGACGGTGGCGCAGGTGGCGGCGACGGTGGTGGAGCATTTGACGGAGGCAGTGGCGAAGGAGCTGCCAGACTACGGCTCTCTGTGAGTGGTGAAACAATGAAGACGACGACGAAGGGTGGGAGATGATCGGCGAAGAACCACTGGGAGAGTCCATGTGAGAGCTGAGGTGCTGGCGAAGTATAGTGGGGCGTGTCAGTAAAACGGAGGATATACTTCATACTGGAAATTTTGGGAGGACTTTTTGAGGTTCACATGAGTAAAGCGAGTCAGAGAATATACTCCAGCCGAGAATTTGCTCATCGCGAGTAAAAGGGTGAGGGATGTTGCTCAAAACAAAGAACGTTCTCCGATTTCGTGTGAACAAAACTAGAGGAGCTTCTCACAACCGGAAAATATTGAAGCGAGATCTGTAGCATTCTACGGGCTGAGTAAGTTCTGTTAAGTTTTACCTACATTTTGGCAATGATGGCAGAATTCATATTGCTTGGGAGGCAAAAAAAGAAATATATAGCCGAACGAAGTGCTGAATTGAGGAGCTGTAGAAGTTAATATCGCTTTGGCAATAAGAACATCATCTACGGACTACCTCTCAAAAGAAGTGAAAATTGAAACATTTTTATTGCTATTTAGTAGACCCAAGTTTTCAGACTGACGTACGAGAACATTTAGCTGTAGGCCTACACCAAGCAACCGTGTCGCTGACTTTTCCAGACGTTCACCATCATGTCTTCTCACAGCAGAAGTCTTATGTAGTGTGATGTTAGAGATAAGTAGGGTTACCAGAAAAATTAATAACTGGTTTATTGCAAACCTAGCGACCTGTTAGTCGTAACGAACGCTTGGTGGGGCGCTTACGTGCTTGCCACGCGAGCAGACAGTTGTGCGCCGTATTTAACCAAAATTATCTCGTGTTGGAGAACTGTGACAGAGTTCCGATTTGGTGTCATTTAATGTTATGATTTCGTTCGCATAATGCGTTCACCTAACATCTATAACTGAAAAGTTTTCCACATGTTGTAAATTCCGTAACATCGCAAGTAAATACATTTTCGTAAACTGTACGTAGTTGTCTTAAGAATTTGTTGCCGCACATAAAATAAACAAAATGAAACGTAGTGCAACTCTGCCTGAACACACTGATGCCGGTTCCAGACATGTCGCCCGTTTGAGCGAGCTGAATGACACGTGACACTGCGCGTGCTTTCTGTGCCGGACACGGCAGACCACACACACCGAGAACTCAGCAGGGAGCAGAGGTAGTGAGAAAAAGGAACACTCTCGTCAGAGATTATGGCTTCGAAAGTTTTGCTCGTAAGAACTTTCCCAGAGAATGCCCTTTTGCTCCGAGAATCTTCTCCAGAGAACGTCGTCTTGTTTATTCATACGACCCAGCGTGTTTACCTTCTGTTGGATGTCAGTACAAAGGCGATAACCAAAGACGCATGAGGGGTCACAGAGCTCCAGCGGCAGTGGTGCAGCTTAGGTACCGCCCTCCTAGTCCAGGCAGCGCACCATTTCGTGTCTCTTCTGTAGTTCACGTATCGTCATTTACAGTCGGTCATTTCTAAATTCCGTCAATCCACTTCATTACTGGACTCGCATGATACCTTTAGTAATGGCTTCAGCACTACAGGCCAAAGCCGCCTGTACCACACAGACCCCTGCCTCTGCACGCAAATTGTCGACGATTGCCTTCCGTGGCAACCGTCTGCCCCGCTTGTCGACACTCCAGCTCCATATGGCGAGTATTTATTGCGTCCTCTGTTGATTTGCCACTTTGTGTTGCAACGCGCTCCTAAACTGAATATGGCAGTCAGTGTTGTATCATTATAGCTGTGTAGTACATTCGCAACTGTCCAGAAGTTTTGATATTTTCTTTAGAGCTTGTTTCAGTGAATATTGTTTGTTCACCTCCTTGCTGCATTTAAATCCGTTCTTTCGTTGCCTTATGGAATGAACGGCTCCATTACGTTAAAAACAGCCCTTTCCCTAAATTCTTCCCCAACCAAATCTCCGTATAATGTTTATTCAGATCATTGTCAGTGTGCACGTACATCCTGCATCTGGGGCGTAGAAATGATGATTTTCATCACGGCACGGGTTCTGAGTCCCAGCTTGTCAGTGGAGTAGGTGTGGTACTGTAGCTCCAAGCAGAACAGCGTGCTGGTGTACGTGGCGTGGAAATGATTTGCGAGCCTTAGCACCATGGCACCACATGCCTTATGGGAGGGACAGCTTTCCGGTCAAGCTGGAGACCCAGACATCACACGGAACTCATTATGCTGCAGCTTCATGCTTTAACTGACAACATCGTTTTCAAGTAACAGTGATAACCAAGGACCATACTACAAAGAGTACAGGGAGTAATGATTGTTCTGCATTGTATCTGGCAGTGTGGAGACTTTCCATCGTTGATGGGCTATAGGGAATGCAGTCGTAGATTAATCAAGAAAAAAATTGTCTCATACCCGATTCTGAGGGCTCAATTCTCATCACAACATGTACCTGACACATATGTATCGAATCGATGTACGGAACACTGACCTTAGGACAAAGTTTTACGGCCAATAATTTCTATATGATAATTTTCACTGCCAAACGAGAGACCCGCACCAACCACTCACGAAGCGAGACCGAGCGAATTCTTCAGAGAGAAGTAAACAAACATTTGCATGCAATAGTGAAGCGTCATTTTGTCAAGTTTTACGTCAGCAGACATGTACTTCTGCACGTCAAGCATAATAGTGTCAGATGGTGGGATGCACACTGCCGGATGTAAGCAGAATCATTATAAAAATGCCACAACTGATAAGGGTATAATGAGTAAAACGAAAGACCTATTGTGAAATAAACACATGTTTGGTATTTGCAAAGACGGATTTGAAATAGCTTAAGTCATCGTATCGCGCTGCCCTTAGCCGTTGGATTAGGTGAAAGGGACTGAATAAGTGGATCTGCTTGACGGTACATTCACGTTTGTCCACTGAACTCATCTTCCTGTGTAATACAGTCTTTACGGAAAATTATCGCAGATGTCACATCACCTAAAGCAGATAGGAAACTCCCTGGCAGGTCAGAGCCGTGTGTCGGATCCCCGACGTTTCAAGTGACTGCACTCTCCACTGCAGAGTGAGGATTCGCCCAGGAAGCAACTCCCGAGGCCTCTGGTCACTGCAGTGCCCATCCTTCCGGGAGCGCTGGTCCCGCCAGCCGTGCAGGGGAGCTTCTGTGACGGCTGGAAGGCGGCGGCTGAGGTACTGGCGGAAGTAAGGCTGCGACGGCGGCTCTCGGTTCCTGCCTGCCTAGCTCGATGTCTATCTTTTTAAGGGCGTCATATTCGCCATTGACTTTAAGAATTATTTGTTGTATTATTGCAGTTTCGACCTTTTGAGCCATTTTCAAGTGGTAATGTGGAAGAGTTTGCTTCAGCTCATGACAGACATGTCTACATGTCAGCGTCTAAAATCATCTATAACAAATTTGAACTAGTCATTCATATCCTTAACATAAATATCACATGTTCACTCTCTTGCAATGCAAACGAAATTCTTCTTTAAAGAAAAGAGGTATTCTGCGGCAAGCTCTGCTGTTTGATGTGCCTGAAACCAGTTAAAACGATACAGCAGCACAGAACGGAGTGGATGACCTGCAAGAAATAGTTATAATCGGTGTCTCACTCAAGTGCTCCGAAATCTAAAGATGAAATCTCGATGTGCTAAAATGCTAAAAACACCCGTGGGTTTGCGATTGTTTGCTGTGTTACTATGCATCCTTTAAAGAATGAAAAAGTTCCAGGTTTGTGTCCCAGTCTGGCACACAGTACTCATCTGCCAGGAAGTTTCTAATCCACTGCTGAGTGGAAATCCGCTCTCGATACTTTTAGCCGCGCGGGATTAGCCGAGCGGTCTAGGGCGCTGCAGTCATGCGGTGCGTGGCTGGTCCCGGCGGAGGTTCGAGCCCTCCCTCGGGCATGGATGTGTGTGTCTGTGTGTCCTTAGGATAGTTTAGGTTAAGTAGTGTGTAAGCTTAGGGACTGATGACCTTAGCAGTTAAGTCCCGTAAGATTTCACACACATTTTTGGATATTTGTACGTTCTTGCATAAACTATACATGCTAGGTTTTTAACTTTTAACCTGGCACCTTGTGTGCTACAGGCGGCCGCTGTTGAGTGAACGCCTGCTGCGCTATCAGCCGTGGAGCCCCTCCTTTGACGACGACTTCAGTGCGCTGTGCAAGGAGCGGCAGCCAGAGGCGTCGCAAATGTTCAGTCTCGCTGACGATCTGTACGCCTTCTATCGTGTCTACTGGCACTCCGCAGCTGACAACTTCTATACATACAACGGTTACCATAACAAGACTGTAGGTAAGTTTAATACTGGGACCCGGCCACTTCATGGTTATGCGCTGACAACTGTTCAGTTGTTCGAGGAATGAGATTCAAATATCCTTCTGAATATGTAGTTTTAGATCTTGCGTGATTATGCACGCCACGCATGATCTCTGGTGCTCTTTCCAAAGTCAGTTTTTAGATTCCTCGGCAACTCTCCGTCTGGATCTATGACAAGCTAACTACTTCATTTCGATGTATTATCGAATTCTTCATTATGCAGGGACTAAAAAAAGACTACGTACACAAAATTTTGGATTGTTTACAGAAGATTAAAAAGAACAAATTTTATGTGATACAAATGTCACAGGTGTACCCTCCACCTGCTCGTGGCCCTTGAAGGTTTCGACGCCAGCGATGCACAGAAGCTGAGTGATGTTTTGGAGAAGTTACTCAAGTGCCAGCTGGGTGCTAACGATTGTGCAACACACTCGAAACAAGTGGGTGTCTCACAAATAATGTTTGCAGCCTCAGCCTAAGAGACAACCACCTCACCAGGGGTGTCCGCCAGTGTCTGGTACACTGAACAACTCGTCTCCCTCCCGTAGGAGGCCCGCAGCACCTCTAAAACAGTGCCCATCCCACAGCACTTTGAACACCGTCTCTGAACGCCAGTTCAGATAAGACCTTCATAAATTTGCGACACGTGCCTCATATAAAAAAGTGTTCCTTTTTATCTTCTATAAACGCTCTAAAATTCTGTATATGTAGTTTTTTTTTCAGACCTAGTCTAAGGTTTGTTTTAAAAATGGCGAATGGTCTCTGCAACATAACGGCTACAGACAAGCTAATTTTCTGTCAATATTTAACTGGTGTAGTGATCTAAATTTCTCATGTGTGATCCTAGCACGATACTGTTCGTATTTACTAATTTTCTTTGACGAATATTATTTCGATTTGTAACTGAACAGTTAATTGTATCAGATACACTGTTAATATTATCCTTAGAAGTATTAATACTATCAACTGTAGTAGGACTGAAGAAACACAGCTATCGCACCTGTCTGCTAAACAACTCTATTTCTCCGAATCACTATATTTTTTTAATTTATTATTTTATTCTCGTTGCTGGACGTTATCTCTTACTCGATCATCTATCTATCGTGCACCAGACGTGAAACGAGTTGTAATCGTTCATTTCTCTCTTTGTAACTGCCTGATAGCTTCTTGTTCGGCAGGGAGTAACTCCATTTAGATGAGAGGAAAGGAGGACAGTGGGCTTGTGCTCTCTCAGCGGAAAAATTATTTATGCCTGCCGTTGTCATTCTTGACCGCTTCAGGCAATCGAACTTGCAGGGTTTTCATTGGTAGTAAGCCGACAAATTAAGAAACTAAGGTGGTCGAAAAGGGTTACAACAGATAAGGAAGTAAGTTATCATAAGAATATCCGTATATTAGAACCAGGAACTGTAATACTGAGAAAAAAGGCCTTTCCAAAATTTCGGCTGTCGCCGATAATTTACTGCAGACTACCATAAGAATAATACTGGCACATAAAAGAAAATACGCATTGTTAGCAAGTTACCAAACAAGCAGATTCTTACCCCATCTGTTGCTAGACTGAGCTGCACTCTGCAGCATGTCAATAATCATGACTGAAACTGTAATGGACACCGAGAGCAAACGTGTGAGCTGTAGCTGATGTTTCAATTCCTCACGAGTGGCGACAAGATATTAAAGAATGAGCAGCGACAAGACCTTACAGAGTTGTGGACCACTAACTGTTTGTCTGGAAGCTAACTTTAAGCCCGACATTGAAGATATCTTCAGGGGCCGGCCGGTGTGGCCGTATGGTTCTAGGCGCTTCAGTCTGGAACCGCGTGACCGCTACGGTCGCAGGTTCGAATCCTGCCTGGGGCATGGATGTGTGTAATGTCCTTAGGTTAGTTAGGTTTAAGTAGTTCTAACTTCTAGGGGACTGATGACCTCAGATGTTAAGCCCCATCGTGCTCAGAGCCATTTTATCTTCAGGGGAAAGTGGTCGTGAAAATCCAGAGAGATCGGAGAGGTCGTGGCAGTTCGGTCGAGATAGGGACGGGGGGGGGGGGGGGGGGAGGGAAAGAAGAAACTGGTGCGAATCTCTTCTGAGCACGTGGCGATGTTCGAAATGGTTTGCACCATCCAACAGGCTGCTACAACGGCCCTGTCTGAAAGAGTTGCCCTCGCCACTATTAAAACCGTGATGCTTTACTGTCGGCTGTTTTACGCATCACTGTCCAGCAGAACTAGATGCTTGCCCACAACAGACCAACGTATCAGGAACTGAGTCCTGATTTGCTGTCGCTGCCATTGTGTAAAATCACCTAAATCGCAAATCCAAGCCTACAGATGTCACAAATACTTCCTGTGTGACGACTATCTGACCCAGTATTGCAGAACCACCTGGCCTCTCCCAATTACAAACAAGACCACCCATCAGTATGACAGAAAACCAGTCCAAGTTGCAAATTTTTATTTTTTATTCGTTTGATGACTTGTTTCGGACCGAGACCCATTTTCAAATCACCATAACATAGTCGAAAATGGCATTTCCGAAGATGTCAAAAACGTGCAATGAACATTTACAGTGCAATACAGAGGTCAAAAATACTTCCTGTGTGACGACTATCTGACCCAGTATCGCAGAACCACCTGGCCTACAATGAGCAAAACCTTGGAACGGTTTTTCGTTCACTGAGTACCAGAAGTTGCTGACCCAAACTACTGGAAGTTCGTAAAACCACCCATGTTAACTATGCCAAATGTACAATCCTTGCAAATTTGCATCATCTAGACAGCCTCAACTCGAATGCTCTAATAAATATAACGTAAACGCATTATTCACGACACTAAACTTACATTCCGCATCCCAACAACTCCATGCACTGCACCCTCACCATCAAAGATATTGAGTTCAGATCCACAGTTTTTTACACCGTCAGTCGAGCTCACCGTCATCATCTCAACAGTTTCTTGTGTCGCATCCCTAACATGAAAGACATCCAGTTTAGAACCACTGTTTTCCACAACATTCACTCTCTTTTAACGTCCACATATCGTCCAACAGATGACGATAACAGCCACAATCACTTTCCACTTTTAACATCCAAGTCACCTGTTCCAAAAAGCAATCCAACTTTATCTTCAGCCACACCAAAACATCAGCTTAAAACCTATACCTAACCTCGTTTCGCCACATAAAACATCAAGACAAAGCAGCAGCATAGCATTCCATCCATATGTCTGTTCCCTCAGCTCCAACGAGATCTTCATCACTCACATGTTATTTCAATGCTAAAACTATACTTTAATGAAAATTGTTACAGTCACGTAACACAGTCCCAGTAACTCTACACTCTACAAAGCACAGATAATTGCTACAACATACAATCAGATGGTACTGCCAATGGGTGCTTGTGAGATCTCCTGATACCAGCACCTTATTCTGCAGATCAGAAACCCTGGGATTGGTGATACACATGAACAACAACACTGCCACATTTTCCATAAACTGAACAATCTATTGAAAAAGGATTCATTCTCCTCTCATCCATAACAACCACATGTTACCAAACAACCTTAACAAGCCAGACTCAGTGCTTCATATCTTAAAGATATACTCACTGTATCTAATGACTGCTCGACAATTCGGTACATAGAATGTCACACAAATACGACCACCATATCTCTTGGTCCCAGTTTAAAATACCTGTCTATAACGCCACAAAACGAATTAAATATAGCATTTACAACACAAGACTAAAAAGCCACACATTTTGGTGCTATTCTGTCATTCTGCGCAACAGATTAATCTGAGATGTACCCTTTACCCTTTGGCTCCTGCAAGATGCAATTTCCACCCCCACACTACTACAGAAGTCAGACGGACACTCCTAACGTTCTAAAGAGAAATGCCTGAAAAACTTTCAGCAATAAATACCTTCTGGAGTCGTCCACTGTAAGGAAATGACACAAAAATTCACAAAATTTCTTACGTAACTAGTGATACTTGGGTACTGGAGTAGTGCTAGTTAGTGCAAGAAAAACATGAAAGTAACGAAAATTATTATTTATTTTGCAAAAATTCTGAGAAATCACAATAGCACTTTTAGTTATGAATTGAACACGATATTTGCGGGTTCTTTTCAGAATGTGAAGTTACCTCTTAAGGATAGGATTCGCTAATGAAATTTCTATACAAAGTTTAAGATTGTTATTGACTTGGCAGAATGGCTGAGAGCCGCACCTACTCAACTTGAATAATTATCAGTTAGAATGTTGCTAGGTACAGTAGAGGCTGTCACGTGTGATAGCAGTGAAGGGTACTGTTGTGGAGGAAATGTGGGGGTCGCAAGAGCTGTACCTGTGATGACTGCTGTCTGCGCCGCTCGCGGCCGACAAATAAGATAACTCTCGTTCTATCTGGATTGACCTTCACCAATCAAACTCTCCCTACGCCTTGCTGAAGTCAAGGACTCCTGTTCGCCCCTAGTCTAACTATTGGCGTGGTGCACTGGTCAGATAACCAGTCCACCACGATGCCACTCAAAAATTCGCTCGCAGGCGTTTAACTATTACTCAGTCCATTCACACCACACAATAAGTGTGGCGGCCAAAACAGTGAACAACGCTTAATCGCAAGGACTCAATATAGAGTCGCACTCCGATTCTCTCTCGACAGAGGTGCTCTCCCAGTGAAGTACTGAGGAGAGACTTGTTCCTCGCTCTTTGAGTACACGTACGAGCGCACACGCTCTCGTTACGTGTTCTCGCTCCAAGAGTGACAACGGAACGGACCCTCTGCATGCCAGACGTGAAGGGGTATATCTTTCGATCTCTTCCATTACTCCTTTAGCTCAAGGCGTCAGAAATATCGTCTCCCAATCAGCATTCCTCTTCTAGGGAGAATGACGTTTTGTTTAAGGCGACCAATCCGGAAATCTGTAGTATCGGTGTTTGGCGTTTGCTGTCTCCCTGTGAAAATCTCTGAAACTGCATGCTATGTGTAAAGAATGCGTAGGCTGGCCGCTCCCACACAATGTAGCGAAATTTGCTTTTAAGCCGAACATGGGGTCGTCCTTTCAGTCGAGCAAACGCTGTCTGCTCTACAGGCGGTCACTGGCCGACGTAGATAGCTTGGGACCGGCCTCCTGGGGTGCAGTTGCCTCTCTCGAGCTAAAAGCTCCTGTGACCGTCGCGTCTGGTATGTATGTGTGTACGCCAGCCTCGAGTATTTCAACCACGGTGCGCACTTGCGATTTACTAGTTATTTGCATATCGTTTACATGAATTCATACAATACTGACTTTATCTTATCGAGTTTGGGCTCGAATGAAGCGTCTTGATGTGCAGAATATGATTGTGAGGGCGGAATATGTAAGCAATGAAGGAGACCACGACGTCTTACAATTTCAGGAAATTCTTATGAGAGGCTGCTCATGACTCCATTACTTTTGACCTCCTTCAAAAAAACAACTCTTATTTCCTAATAGCTCTAGTCAAGTTGTGTGATATCATACTGTATGCAAGTTTATATCCCACAGCACACCTATGATTTAATGGTAGTGTCTTTGTATACTAATCAAAACGTCATGGCACCCAGGTTCGAACCTCGCTACTGCTTAAATTTAGAATAAAAATCATCAGTAATGATGGATGGGCGGATAGAGCTTCAAGGCACTTTTTTTCCCCTGCTCCTAAAACCCTGAAGAGTCAGCAGTGCTCAAAGGCATGAGAATGCAGAACGTAATGGGAACCACTGGTGTCCATCCACAGGACATGTGGTCTATAATTGAAAAGTGGTATGATGACTGCTTCATTGGCGAAATATTCCGCAATAGTCGCACATTCGGATCTCTGGGAGGAAACTGGCAAGTGCCAGGTGTCCCAATGAATTATGTTTACTGTATAGCTCCTTGTTTGGCACACCATGCTTCTTTTGTTACTGTAAATCTTACTCAACAGTATATCTCCATCTGCCTCGATAACTTCACCTCTCGGTGTAGTTTCTGCTACATCAAAATCACTTATGTTAAAAACCCAAGGAATTATTACAATAAATACCACCAATCATTTCTCTCTCCCTAACTTCCACCATCGCACACATAAACAGGACTGTGTGGTGGTACTCTGTTCAAAGGTAAGCTGGTTCGAATCCAGGTGATGGAAGAAATTTGCATTGCTGGTATATCCCCAGTAATGGGAGGGGAAATTGAAGCATAAAGTTTCTCATCACCAGACCTCGTGTCAGTGTTCTACAGTACATTACCTCTCCTCAGCGTATCATGATACACTGATGATGCCTGTGACACTGTTGAAGGTGACACATGTGGTGTCGACGATAATCGCCTGCAGCAAATCGTCAGTCGACCACCGCAGAGATGCTGTACACCTAAGCAGCATCGCCACCGCCTATGAGAAAGAAGCAGTAAGCCACTCCTCCTGTAGCTTCGAGGCGCCACACACGACAAGTATTTCCAGCTCTGCCAGTGCCTGGTACGAGTTCTGCCAGAGTCCAGCCTGAGTTCTGTTCTGTCTACGAGGGTATCAACAGTTCCATGACGACTGCAGAGAAGCGACGAATTTCTGCCTTCAGAGTGCAGTGTCGGCGTAACGTCACTCAGTCAAGCCTAGGCCAAGCATGCACGTACAGAGAGTCAAGGGCCAACAACAGACACATATTTGGCACAGTTGTAGTAAACGTTCAGTGCTCATCATCTGCAGACTTGCACTGTAATGCCGCTCAGTGTTTTCAGCAGCTCCTGTGTATTTGGACCCCAATTAATACCACACATGCTCACGCAGCCACAGCCACGAGGAGCTAAAGATAAGTGTATTGCTTTCCAAACAATAAGGCGTTCTGATCTTTGACTGTTTCATTTATCTGCTTGTAAATTTATTAAAAGCATGACACAACAACATGTGTGTCAGATGTGGATGTTAAGCTCTTAACGCATCCATTACAGTCATGTACACTCAACAGATAACTCCGAGTCACAGTTCTCTCACAATGCAAGGACAGTGCCCAATTACGTGGAGGAAGATAAGCGCTTGCAGTAAGGCGGTGTACCTGCTGCTGCATTCCTCTCTGCTGACATGGGCAGAGGACTCTCACTTTCTCATATCTTGGAATAAGCACGCATCCCCAGCTTACAACAAACTCAAATTAAGAAGACAGGAAACTGGACAATGTGGGGATTCCATCATTCAGCCATCCTCTGTACTTGGGTAAAACCCACTGAACGAGGCGATGCTGTGGTAAGCAGTTGGCTCCAAACTTGATTTTCGACCATGTTTAGTTTCTCTGCGATGTCCCTATACAGCTTAAGGTGAATGACACGAGGGTTCCTATGGATGGACGCAGCTGTCCTGCTTCCCTGTTGTTCCCAATTCTGGGTTATGCTCTTATAGCTGTTTCACCAACAGGACGTTAATCCCTGATCTTATTTCTTCCTTTGTCTTTCCAAAAGCCTTAGTGGCCCCAGTGTTACTTTCGCCAATGTAGCTTGGATCTCAGCACTCTCAAAAATTTACTATTCCTTATTCTTAGAACACCTTGCATTCTGTATCATATTTGCCGTCTCAGACGCAACCTCTACCAGCTGATTACATTACCCTCTCTTCTGAAGTTCCTCAGACTTTGTCACAAATTGTAAACGTTCCATAAACGTGGGAAACAAAAGCAATTTTTCTCGCCTATTCTCAGGATATCTAGGCTTCTGGTGCACCTATACCAACATGTCATATCCACCCTCCACTTGCCACACTTCTGTATCCTATTCGAGTGGAACTTCAGCTGGCTGGTTCTTCCTGTTCCAGAATAGTATGTAGACACTTACTCCTCCAACCAGCTATAATCCTAGCGTCTACGCCTCTTCAATATGTAGATGGTCCCGCTTCCAGCCTCCTGACCACTGTCATCCCTCCCTCACACCTACCTCTACCCACATCAACTTGTCAATCATACTTCCCAGCCCACTCCAACACCTTGAATACATACACCCTTTCTGGCCGGCACCTGCATCATACTGTATTACCCTCGTAGTAGTTATTGGGAACTGACTGCCAGTGACTTGCCAGAAGCAAGAGCCTTATCTTCACCATAGCACCATCATCAGCTTCAATGTACATGTGTTTATGTAGAGACGCTATGGCTTTTATTTTTTTGAAACCTATCATTTTATTCATTCTCCCATAAAAGCTATACTGGCCTAACTTCGATAGGCTGAAGGGCAGCAAAGTGTCCGAAGCTTGCGCACCACACGATAATGTGGTGGGAGTGGAATGAATAACAAAGAAAATGGAGTATTTACGACAAAGTCGTGCATTCGGCCTTTCACAGAATATGCCGGTGTATGAGAATCTTTCAGAACTTATTCGTCTTACTGGGTATACATTTGCGCTCAACACGCCAATGAACTATATACATGGGATGATGTGTAGCACATCAGTATCATTCTCCTTTGATTTGTACTCCGAACAGGAATAGTGCTCGAGGAGTGCAGTAGGTAAAGCTGTCATCAAGCTGAAGCCTGGTTTGGTCACCACAGTGCTTCGCGAGCCATTGTCCTACTGCAGTTTGTGGTCACTCGCCGTCTTCCCACTTTTGAACTAACTTACCCAGTTAATAATTGTGGGACACAGTTAATTATTGGGTCTCCGAACAATTCTACAGTTCCAACATTTTCGATTTCCATAAATCAATGTCAGAGGTGAAAGAAGAGATAAGTGACAGAAGGAATCTCGGGAGCAATGCCTGAATCCCAAATCTCTGGAGTTGTAATCCCACATTCATCCACTCAGCAGCTGAGGCATATATGTCCCAATTGCATTTATTGCTGCATTATTATCATTACACAAGGTACAAGTGAGACGAAGTGATTACATTTTTCTGCTGCTTTTTGAATGTATGCAAACAGAGTATTAACAGTAAATCGTTCATTGTGGTAAAGGTACTTCCAAAATCGTCAGTTACTGTATTTTATTGTGCTTTTTCTCGACAATCTCGTGCTAACGAAACAAACTGGTGACAAATATGCTCCATCACTTTTTTTTACGCTGCGTGATGGGGTCACTAACTTCACGGAGGGAAGTGAAATATCACAAAGACGAGAATTCAGCCTGCATCCTATTTCTTTGTACAGGACGCCTATGGAGTTATGTCAAAAGAGTATATTCTATATGGACGTAGTTAGATATAAAAAAGATACGAATCCAACGGATCAGTGTATGGACGATCACACCTTCCTCAGATATCTATGTGTCTCGCTGTCCCCCTTGCTTTATTGCGGATCGTTCTAGTAATTCTGCTTAGAAAGACTTCAACACTTGTGTCAATTTTCCATTAATCTTTCAACGTTGAGCCACATGAGGCTTTATTATTCTTCATATTCAGTTATTTGCGTGGTAAGATCAAAAGTTTGTCATGACGATTTCAAAAGGTTGTTGAGGTGGTAATGTTGCGATTTCGTGGTAACCATTTTAATGTGGCTTTAAAAGCTGCAGAACCAAATAGAATCCAAGAATAAGTTGTTCATTAAGAAACCCACACATCTGAACAACAAAACGAGACTTAAGCTCCTTCCTTCTACAACCACACAAGATCCGTGATTGCCTTGTCATGGAGCTGAGATACTGAAAACTTCTGTTGCACAGAGAAATGGAAGTTCCCATTCATGTAAGCTTCAAAAGAATGTGGTCCTAACAGGTATTCTGATCACACAATGGCCCACATAAGGTGAGGTAGGTTCCTTTCCAACTCTTGCTGATAATGGGTACTTTCCTTAGACAAGAAAACAATTTTTTCCTGATCAAATAGTGGTATATGGCATATTTATACGTAAACAACACTCTTGAGCGAGACATGGCAGAAGTCGCCACAACAAAGTACAGTAGGTTACAAATCGTTGCTCCACACTAATGTCAGATAATTCCTTTCGTATTCATACTTTTTTAATATGGTCGTGCATTGTTGAACAAGATGCTTGAAGTCGAACAGCTCTTTTGCAAGTGGTTTTCATTGGAGACTACTCATCTGATTGAGAGTGGGTGACACACGTTCCTGTCACTTTTTATTGCTTCCAATATGTGGTCTGAGGCAGCCTGAAAATACAGGACATTTATCTCAATCAGGCATGGCTACTTTACGAGGTGGACTGAGGCAAATGGTCTCATCATGCCTTACATAGTTTTTCCTATCTGCGGATGTTCATGCACCCACGAATCCTCCACTAATCTCTCCCTTACAAGATAACTGTTGGTCCATGGATTCGGAACTCAAAGACTGCAGTGCTGAAACAAAAATATAATTCTGATAACATTGTTTTATTGCCATCTTCAGTGCAGCACTATCAATAAAACCTATTTACTTCCTCATTTTTACTATGTCAAGAGCGATGCAGGGACGTCTTGGACACCCTGTAGGTGAAATAGACGTGCATAGTAACATGATACCTGTCTTTGTTAGTACTCTTACTTTGTGTTGACATGCCGCCTTACATAGGTCTGGGTAACTGAACCTGGATAATGTGGGTAAACAACGCCCAGGCTCGTCATCCAGAGAAGACTTGGGATTCAGCTGCCTGCAGTGTACGGGCACCACCTACTTGCTGTCGTTTTCTTGCAGACGAGGAGTGGCAGCTGGAGGACAGAAGCCACGATACGCTCTCCGTGGACACTGACTGCGTGCAGCTGTTGGTGAACGCCCTGGACCACCCCACGTGTCCGCTGGAAGACCTGCCACTGGAAGCCGTGAAGCAGCGCGAGCAGTGCCGCAAGCAGCTGTGGGACGACGTGGTGCAGAGGTCGCCCCACATACCCGTCACCAGCTACCTGGCCTACACGCAGAGGATAAACGTCAACCTCTGTCTTCTGGCCTGGATGGCGGTCAACTCGTACGGCATTTGTCAGGACGTCCCGTTTAGTATGATACAGTCCGTACACGATGCTCGCTGCTATTTCGATACTCCCGACGATCAATCATGTCTGCAGTCGAACGCTACAGACGCCATCTGCTCTGTTTCCAGAGCTATTCTGTTGGTAAAGTGTCGCGAATTTTCCTCCATTAACACTTCCAATAATTGTACGCTCATTCTTTTCTCATTTGGAGCGTACTATAGTACTAGCAGTATACTGTATCAAAAGCTAACAGAAGAAACACTGAACTACAAAAACAGTTTAAACAACGCCACCTTGAAATACAAGGATTTCAAAATTGACAGCTTGAAGCCTTTAGAAATCTCATTTATACTGATAAATATCATTTTCCGTTTTTCGACTGCCGGAGTATACATGTACCTTCCCCAGTTACGCAACTTGCCTGGAAAGATATTCTTGTCCTTTCAGATCACGTGCATAACCCAGATCCTGTGCTCTGAGGTCGTGTATCGTATGGCAGGCGTCCCTGACTTACCAACAGCAGTGCTGATAGACAGCGCCCTCACATTTCTCAGCTGTATCTGGCTGAACTCATTCTGCTACCACATGTATGCTTGTGTTCGCCATCTCAGGCTTCCTGACCAGCTACTACCTGCTGAAGTAAGCCAGTTATTCCGTCGTGAGGTGCTGTGTGTGTTTATACCGTGGAGTATAGTATGTGTGGCAGCTGTTGCTTTGGAAAAGACGAGTAAATATTACCTGATCCACAGTCGCATAGTAGTCCTTGCAGGGATTTCAATGTCTGTGGCATTCAATTTCATTTGTCTCGGACTGCTTGGATACATGTACCTACGTACCCGGTGCTCCATGCGGCGACTCAAAATTGTTGATAACAAGAAATTTGCCTCAAAGAAGCAATGTCTTTTTATGTCAGTTAAGGCCATTATATTAAGTGGAACAGGAATTATTATTAGAACTGGGTTCCACCAAGCTCAGGGAATAGCGCAGTTAGTGTACTATATGCATCTAGTTACGATGGTGCAAGGACCAGTGCTCTTCGTCTTTTTCGTTTGCAATGGAACGACGCTCCCTCTACTGAAGAACAGGATACTTCTTTGGTGGAACCCAACTAACATCCCTGCAGGTGTAGAGCTGTGTTCGGCAGCCGAGAGGAATCTGGCCAGGAGAAACAATGAACAGTCTCCCTTTTCAGAATCCTCGCTGTAGCCTCCTTCAGTATTTTTCGCAAATAACTGTCTCCACACTACACTGCATTAAACCCAGAAATAAAAATGGACTCTACCTGGTATGACAATATCAAATGTCATTAAATCTCATATCGTACAGCCAGTACTTCTCTTTCCTAACGTCTCCTTCATTTATAACTGTGTGCTTATTTGTGAGTGGTAGCCTCTGTCTACCTATTCTAATGGACTGAGACTACTTACTAAAATTGTTGGGAAATGCTTTGTGTATACAATAGGCTGCGTCAATCACACAGCCTGTTATATACAAGGAAAACGCAGCACGTTGTCGGAGGAATTCCCGTTCGTCAGGGTCATCTACCGTGGCGATGGTGCATTTCTGGACACATGTTCGTAGGACGTTTTTTCTCCGTTTTCCTTCGAGGATCTGTCTTAGCAGTTTGTCGATTTTATTAATGTATAATGTATGATATTAGTATATATCACATTATGTCTGAAACAAGGAAATTTTCCATATGTGTGTGAAAGATGTACTTTTACATGATTTGTAATTCAAGTACCATGACAAGAGACATTCAGATACTTATAAAATCAAAAGAGAGGGGCCAATGACTGAAGTGGTGTGTGCATGAAAGTGTAAATGGGTTTGTTCAGCTTATTAGTGGTTCGATTACATAGAGTGGCTCAAACAGGTATAGTAATAAAGTAACACATGACTTGTTGTGTGAAATGTGGCTTGAAGTGAACGCAAAATGTCGAATGGCAGAGTTATATGAGATTAGCATTATTGGGTTTGTGAGACAAGATGGTGATTTGTTAAGCTAGAGGTTTGTAAGGGTACTATGGCAGACGTTAAAAGTTAATGTTCCATGTGCCACTCTTGAGCAAGGAAGTACTGTGAGTCCTGGTAAACATGTGCCATAGTAGCTTCACTAGAAGCACACAGTACGCCGAATTGTGATTCGTAATCAATAGACGATCTCCAATTTGTTCAAATAAAACCTGAGTGTGCAAAGTAAAGGAGTGTTTGTGTGAATTTAGTATCCAGCCCAACTGAAAATCCTGTGATAAATAGTACTACGTGGAGTGATTTTCGTGAATTTTGCATTTACCAGGCACCCGCAGTGTTAACCGCGATTTTCGTGCTAGACGCAGTGGAACCAGAGGCCGCAGCGCCACGAGGGAGGCAGGTGCCGGGTGCAGCCCGCCTGGCCGCAGGGGGGCGCCGGCAGCTCAACACATTCTGTAGAACCGTGTGACGAAGATTTGCAGGCCGTGCGCCTCGATTCTGTCAGCGCAGCGCCAAGCCAACCCTGGCCCACTTTGCGTGACGTCACAAGAGCGCGCCGCGGCCTTCTCTTTAGGTGGTGGCGGCCAGAGCCGACACGGGGCGCACTGGGGCCCCCCACACAAGCGTCCTGCACCACCTGGACACGCGTAAAGTCAGTCCGACACAGTGGTAGCCAGCCGAGCCTCGACCCGCTGGAAAGTATCGAACCTCATCGCTCGAAAGCCAGTAGTTAACGGCCCTCATGCTACCTACTTACCCCCAGGCAGGATCCCGAGTTCCGACCGCAGTACTGGGAACATTCACAGCCAAGACCAGGAAATTACTTTCGTCTGGCTGTACGAAATACACAGTTCAAACTCAACAGGAAGACGGTCACTCAAAAAACATTACTCCCAGATTTGGATAACAAACTGACATTATCGCTATCCAATTACCCCAGCCAAGTCAGTCATTTGAGTCGGAGCACCACTGCCACTTAGCTAACATCACCGAGTTTTCCCTGAGCTACAATTCGCCGTAAACGCCCACACTAATTACTATTTCAACATTCGCAGATAACGACAGGAAAGTTCTTAAGCGGTAATGGATGCGCGCAAACGAGAAGGCGTTTGGAAACTCGAGAACACTGTGCGTCGCGACACAGAACTCCGCTCCAGAGCGCCCGCGACCCGCCACGTCGGCCACACGGGCGCCGACGGCCAGCTTTCGATTCCCCGAGCTCCGAGCCTCTCCACGAAATCCTTCTACACGTGGGCCTTTCAGCCAATCAGGAACAGCAGAGGACCGCAAGCCCCACCACTGGCCACTCCCTGCTGCTGCTTACAGCCGCTGCTCTCACGTTCTGGTCTTCAAAAAGGCGAACCAGCGAGCAGATATGGGTGGTCAGGGAATCACCTGTTACAACCCTTTCACTCGTGGGGTATCAAGCATTAACTTCTGCAACCGATATACCTACTAAGGGGTTTCCTCTGATATATCTGGAGACAAGCATTCTCGCAGCCGAAACTGCTTGAACTGTTGTTACATGTACGTAGTTGTTCGACAGCACACATGTTACTCAGACGATGTCCCCTGCAAAGTGCATCATGCGTAACTCGCGCCACTGTCGTCAAATGCAGCATTGTCAGAGCGATTCAGACTTGGGATCCGCAGTCTGCACAACTGCCACACTTTGAGACAAGGACGACCAACTCGCATCTGCCGAGGCTAAAGGCACAGGAATCAACGCTGACTGGGAGCGTTCTCAAGCAGGGCGTGGGGACTATGGATCGTCGTGTTTCCGATATGCAACAACAGTTTTCAGCGCACCAGACTGAAGCAGGGAACTCTGTCGGCACCAGATCTCCAGAAACGCAACGCTACGCGAACTAGCCGAAAACCCGGACAATAAACCCGAAGTAAACAGGCAAAGCCGCCACAAACACGGTACTCCAATTACAAAAAGTTTACACTCATGCAAATACATCTCACGAAGAACCAGGTTTACAACTGGTTGGATGCAGATGGAATTAAAGCACATCTAACACAACTTATGGCACATTAGCAAACCCTACAATAAACTATAAACTAAGAAGGTGGCAAAGAAACCGCCAAATCGTTGTAACCTGCACTAAAACAGTTGCCTGACCACCAAGTCGTTCACAAAAAAATCCGAAAAAATTTGCCAACATCACAACACACCCATAAGATATCGAAACCCGAGAGAACAGTTTGAGTTACTTACCGATCTGAAGCAACAGTAACAGAAATCACACCGCACGCCAAACACTAATCAATAGAGAAACCACACAGAGTCACGTTCGCCTTTGTGATAACTAATTTTGACCGTGATACAACAAACGAAAAAACTGAAGGGGACCTAAAGGTACCGGGAAACTAAATCAAAATTCCCCGCTATTCTTTCCAGTCATCTATAGTTACAAAGAACCAACTAACAAGCTACTTGTTCACCATTTCAGAATGCACTGTGTACCTCACAAGGTTGGACTATTTAAACACTACTTCCTCAATAACAGCTACGTCCATATTGCAACACTTTCCAATAAGCCACGAAGAGCTGCGATATAAAGAGAAATGTGAAGAACGGATTCGAGCACATAGAATTTTTAATTGCAAAATATACCCGAAACAAGAAGCACCAAAATGCAGGAGCTGCAACACTGATAACGTTAATAGTAATGAGAGATGCAAAGAAAGACCAAAACAGCCTATCTCAGCAAACAAAACTTGAAAACATTAAGCGCATAAATCAAACTATCGCGGTCTTCGTCCAAGAATGTCACGAAAACAATCAAACGGAAAACATACTCTGAGTCTTCACTACAGCCCTTCCCAACATGATATTTGAAAGAAGGGAAATAATAACAGCAGTTTCTAAAAAGCTCCTACTACGTTCTTTGGCGAACACGGATCCACGTCTATATCGCCATATTGATAGACAAGGAGGCCAATGCCCAACCTAGCCTGAGACACCAGGAAACAAGAATTAACCTTCACATTCAAGCCTAAGAAAGATATTGCCACTATCTGCATTGTCAACACACTGGGTTTCTGCTCTAAAAACAAACTCCCTAAAGGCATAGTAAGAGAAAAAGAAGTTGATATTACAGTCGCAGCACGTACCTCATGAGCAGGTAGAGAAATCAATCTAGAGAACTGTATCTGTCACGCAAACCAGACCGTAGTAGAAGCTGAGATAGATGCTTCAGAGTGTTTCATACAAAACACCACAACGATGCATCCTGCCGAGGAACCGCCAACTGATCTCGTTAATTATATACCCTCAATGTGCCCAGCTAAAGGAACAGGAGACTCAGTACTAGATCTGCGATATTTGCTGAAAAATTGAACAAGAAAGATATTAAACTTGTTGTAGCCATTTTAAATCACGCAAGACTCAGAAATCACTCGCCGCCTTTTATCAATCATTATGGCACTTCTATCTTAGAACATATACTACGTACAACATAGCTACCCAGATTCTGAAGCTACAATGAATTTGGCGACTGCATAGCTAACGAATACCTCACATTTATTGTGCTGTGAACCACAAAAACTAGGAAAAAACTTAAAACGATCATAAAATCACGAAATCGGATAGTCGAAAAATTCAGATTGATACGTTTTAACACAAAACCTAAAGACTCAACTATTCAAACCACTCCTTAAGACTCCTGACGTACATAAGAAACAAAATTAAACAGTAGGAAAGTTCTGTAGACCATACGGCACTAACCAAATGGATATGCTACGATTGGCTTCAACGTTTTCAATGACCTAATAAGAGAAACCCACGAAATGATGCGCGAGGTAATCACAAGAATTAGGTCCCACAATAGCAGTAGTTTTTGGAAAAAAGTTCCAACCGGTCATAGCACACCATTTGCGAACAGCCATCCTTAATAGCAGATGAGAATGTCATTGATTACTGACGACCTCAAAAAAGTTCCTCAAAGTGCTACAAAAACATTCACGGTCATCCGTGGTATCCAAAATTCGATGAAACCGACGAGGAAATAATATTCGAAAATCCGAATGCAACCGCTTAACATCCACTACTTTATAAGATTGACGAATATGAAATGGAAAGAAAGCAGCTCAGAGACTGGAAGCACTGGAAGATAACAAAATAAATCACTCCTTGCACAAGACACCTGCCTCAAACACATCAGACGTTTCTTCATCGCGGCCATGAAACTGAAAATAGTCTCTCTAAAATAGAAGCAAGCTAAAATCAAGATGATTTCCCAACCCGAAAGACCAAAAAACAACACCAAATCATAGGTTACCGTGCTCTCAGTGACAGGGAAAGCTTTCGAGACAGACTAAAAATATTCAAGGAATAGAGCAACATAATCGCACAAGAACAAGCCGGGTTCAGCGGCAACCACAGCACAGGTGACCCGGTCCCAGGACTGAGCAGCAGAGCGACGCAGGCTGAACGTAACACGGCAGGCGCGACGCCAGCACGCTTTCTCGTGGACGGCGAACGCGCCTTGCATTGGTTGTGGCATGCTGGACTGCTCTTTGAAACGTTACTTTTGAACTTCCCACCCCAAAGTGTGCAGCTTACTAAAAACGTTGCTGGAAACAGGGAAGTACAAGCGCTGCTTGGTGATCACCATTCGACAAATATTATGCCAGCCGCAGAGACGCCACGTGGGACAGTCACGTCTCCACTGCTACACACCAACAACACGGCTGACATCGCTAAAGGTCGAGGAACGAAAGAAGAGCCCTGTACACAGACGACACTGCCTACTGTTGTCAGGGCCCGACATGTGGCAGAATTAACGAGCAGGTCAGCCCATTCACAAACATGCAGGAATCATCGCTAAGCAAGTCGAGTAGATTAAAATACAGTGGATCCACGAAATCTATTCTTCAGCACCAACCTGTGATCTTCAAATACCCCTACTTTAAATAAATATGTATTCCTCACGTCATCTTCAGAGGTACTCTGACAGTCAGTTATAAACAATGAAGAAATACCCCAACTGGAAAATAAGATGTTATAACACAGAGAGAGGTAGTTGCGCCCCTCAGTATCAGGACTGGTTTTAAAAATAGCTCTCCATTCTACTGTATAGCTTGCAGGCCTCTTCATCTCCAAGTACATACTGCAGCCCACATCCATCCGACCTCTTACTGTATTCACCACCCGGTCTTTGTCTACGATTTTTAACCTCCACACTTCCCTTCAGGTTTAAATTGGTTACCCGTCGACGTCTCAGAACGTGTCCTACCAACCGCCCCTCCATTTGGTCAGGTTGCGCCTCGCATGTTCTCACGCTTCTCAGGAATCCAAACTTATCTTCCCTGAGGTCGGTGTCTACCAGTTTTTTCATTCTTCTGTAAAGAATTTGAGTTAGTATTTTACAACGACGAGTTATTAAACCGATAGTTCAGTAATTTTCACACCTACCAGCAACTGCTTTCTTTGGAATTGATAACATTACATTCTTCACCTGTCTCATACGCCTGGCACAACAGGTGGGAGAGCACCGCCGTGGCCGTCTCTCCCGAGGATGCCTGTAATGCTGCCAGAAGACTGTTTACTCCCTGGGCCTCGTTTCGACTTAGGTATTTCAGAACACTGTCAAATTTGATCTCGTACTGTTACATCTCCCACCTCATTTACATCCATGACCAATTCCCTATCTGTAATATTACCTTCAGTAAGATATATATCTGACATAACTACATTAGCAAAAGACAAAACCTATGTGATGTCATGACAGCAGAAATTCTAAATATGATGTAGCTGTGCTATTGACTATACAAAGACTTAGACCACTACACTATTCAGAATGACTCCAGTTTCTTCTATATAACATGGCACTTACCTCTGACTTACACGGTTATGTTACAAATCCCTTCGTATCGTACTAGAGATTAGTTCCTAAGCATTAGTCTTAAAGACTACTAGTACAATGTAACATGACACAAAATGCCATAACGATCGACAAACAATCGCAGGTGATGCTTTTTTAAAGGAAGGTTTTAACCCACTCATAAGGCGAATGCCAGGACTCAGCTGTAAGAATAACATCGTCCTCCAATCCGCCAGGATTACACGCTGTGTCCAAACCAAATAAGAGCCTCAGATTAAAGATGAACAGCGTCACTACATCATTAAGCGCATATCCGTTCAAAGAGTAACACGTTTGATAGGGCACATTGCTGCTTGTACTAAACTTAAATATTTTCATTTTCACCTCTCCCCTGTCAACAGTGACTGTAATTGGGATCAGCTACTCAGAAACAGACATTCTTTAACAAAGTCAGTCTGAAGTAGTCGACGAATGATCCTGACATTAATGACATGTTATTAAGACCTGACTTATCAGGTGCTGCAGATAAGTGATCTTATGTATTTGTAAAACATTAAAACTTAATTACGAAACCTTTTAATTTTCTTGATCGGAAAAACACATTGCTTTACCATTCATTACACGCTTTGGTTGCCAGTCAACTATTGTTAGCTTATAAAAGAAACAATAAACAGGGAATTGCCTTAGATTTAACCAAATTGAATAAAGTTACTTAGTATGATGATTTGCCAATCACGGTAAATACTACCTGGCTAAGAATTCTCTGTACGCTTGAGCCCCATCATCTAATAGCATTTCCTGGAGCTGTGTAAGTAATTGGAAAGTACCCATCGGGTGAATGTCAATAGTAAACTGTTTTCAGATATTAAAGAAATAAGCAAATAGAAATAATGAAAACATACCATGCTGACTAACGAACCACATTTTCCATAGACTATTGGTTACACCAACAAAGTTACAGAGTGCAACTCTCAACATACAGTAACAATCGAAACACATTCTTTCGTTAAGAACAAAGGCGCTAGCCCAGCTTAAGAAGAGAAAGTAATTTAAGGAAGAGACACTCTCTCTCTAGTTACTTATATCGAAAATGAGTATGAGCAGAAATTAGTAAGTGTAGCTGCCTTTTTGGCCCTATCAGCTGTTCTCGACACTGCTTGGTGAGAAGCACTTCTTTAGAAATTCACGATTGTGTCGTAAATTTAAGGACTTACTTAACAACATGCTAAACAATAGAGCATTTCATATCCATTCTCACAACGACAGATGCAGGGTAATTAAACCAAATGATAGTTTACTTCAAATGTCTATTCTGAGTCCACTACCACTTTGGTCTGTACATGCACAGCTTACCAAAAGTCTTCAAAAAAATTGATTTATACTGATGACATTTGCTTGGTGGCCCAGAGCCTCAACGTTTATGATGCTGAAACCTCTTTATCCACTGATATGGAAGTCTTAGATGTATACATCAAGAAATAGTGGCTCCACCTAAATCCACAGAAAATAATTGTATCTACATTACATCTATGCAGAAGACAGAGTGCACACCAGAAGACAGATTCAGAGACCAAGTCTCGTTGTACTGCATTACACGATAATACATAGGAACAGCGCTAGATAGAACTCTTGACTTACAAGTAGCACCCAAAGTCAAAACGAGAAAGAACAGTCTTCAAAAATTTGGTGGTATCTTATGGGGAGCTAATGCTCGTGTTTTGAGATCCATAGCTCTAACCCTATCATAGCTGCTCTGTTGCTGAAGATTACTGTTCGACCAGGATCAATAGTGCTCATACTAAGAAGATAGCTGTCCAACTGAATCAGGTATTATGGAATGTATTCAGAGTACAATCGCTCTAAGACTTCCTGTTCTCAGCATCATCCCACCCTCAGCTCTAAGAAATCAGCTCTCCTAAAGGTCTGGAAGAACATTCTGAAGAATCCTCAGCTGGCCAGTCATCGAGATGCTCCACAGGCAGAACATCAACACTTGAAATCAAGGAAACCCTCATCATGCACAGCAGAAAACCTCGTTTTGTCCTCTTTGATTGTCAACCATTTACGGAAAACTCAGTGGAATCCGTCATGAATAGTCAACAAGCATCTAGTCAAGCACCCATTCATGCAGACAGGATTCGATCTCCCCAGACATCAGTAGAGGATCTTGAAATGGATTAGCAGTGGAGAACGCTGATGTGTTTATCTTAAGTATGGGATAAGTGTTCTTTTTACAGACAATTCAATGTCGCTTTCTAAATATTCCAGTTTCAATGGCCTCAGTATTATCATAACAGAAACAGGGTCACATGTTGCAACAGGCTTGAGGCAGCTGCATGTCCTGCCCGCTGCTGTGACGTCACATGATGATCAAATCTAATGCTAATTCCAGAGATCTCTTTATCCTAACACGTGCTGATTCGATTATATGCATGCTTAATTATCAAGATATATAATTACCCGGGGGCTGTCTTCTGGATCCTGAGGTGTATGTCATAATTTCATCAAATAATTACATATGATTTATCAGTTATGCTTCTCCCATGGTCTTGGTTTCTGTATCCTGAAGTGAACTGGACTGTGGATACTGAAATAGTACTTACCGACGAGAGTCGCGGCACAGTGTCATTTTCACTATGTCTTCACTGCTTAGAAAGTGTGTTAACTGCCCTGTCGTCGTGCTATATAATTTTTGCATGTTATTGCATTAAGTCTTGAGATTTTGAGGTCATCTATACTGCAGAGAGGTAAATAAACCATACAGCTCTATGATATTATCAGTTCATTTCAGAATGCTACTATTTACTAGTACATACATGTTAGCTTATGATTCAAAACATGTAAATGTAGGATTAGCATGAGATCGTGAGTGTGAAGTTATAGTAGAAACTGAGGATGTCCGTCGTAATGTAAAACACAATTTACAGATACGAGTTAGGGTGAGCATTGTTTGCCGATGAAGCACACTGAGAGGTTGATGACAACAGACTACGATCCTTTTCAACTTCCTCTTCACATGAACATCTGTAGCAATAAGGCAACCATCATCGACCTGTATAAAAGTGTCGTGAAGTTGTATTGGTTATGCAGTGCACTACGGATTGCAACAGACAAATACGGTGGCAAGTATATGTGAAAGCGTTACTAAACGATGTTGTATGTTATGTAAGTGAATGTTGCATACAAGATGATTTAGAACAATATGTAAACATATGTATGGTTGCAGCACCAAGGGCTGCTACTATAATCCTATAAATATTGAAACTGTGAAACTGTAGAGCCTGGTTTACATACAGAGAACGTAGATACGACGTCGCTCCTGTTGGATTGAACACAATGGAAGCAGAATTTATAGCATAAAAAACCAGTTATTGAAAGAATAATGTAGAGATATAAGACAGAATGAATATTAAGAAATGTGTCAACAATTGTTTTTATTTTGTGCATGTAAAAATGTTAATAAACAAAGTTATTTAAAATGTGTATTTGTCTTTCATTGAAATAGCCCCAGTGCAAAACAAATATTATGCAAGATATTTACAGATATGATAAATACGTCATACTATTCTGCAAACCCTCAATCATACATACAGTAAATATATTCACTCATTGAGTGAATAGAGCCAGTATGGTACAGTGTCAAAAAATTTCGACGATATAAACACACATTTAAACAGCTTAAGAAGGGTTCAAGTTACTTGCAAATACCCACATACTTAAAACAGAGATATGAGCAACTGAAGACGGTATTGACTTTGTAAGTGGAGGTCCAATAATACTACCCTCAGGCTTTCTGTTAGGACAATGATTAGCATTTGATGCTAAAAAGGTTTGCAAATCTGATCTGCCTGTAGATACACGCATCAAAATGTATTACATCACCTCGGTTCCGAGAGATCCAGAACCTGTACAGAAAACTGAAGTAGAATCAAGATAAACATCATTTCCGCCCTTTTTATTGGTCATGAAAACCACACACTGCATATTGTTTCCACCATACAGTGAGACCTTCAGAGGTGGTGGTCTAGATTGCTATGCACAACGGTATCTCTAATACGCAGTAGCAAGTCCTCTTGCAATGATGCATGCCTGTATTCATCGTAGCATGCTATCCACAAGTTCATCAAGGCGCTGTTGGTCCAGATTGTCCCACTCCTCAACAGCGATTCGGCGTAGATCCCTCAGAGTGGTTGGTGTGTCACGTCGCACATTAACAGCCCTTTTCAGTCTGTCCCAGCCATGTTCGATAGGGCTTATGTCTGGAGAACATGCTGGCCGTGAGATACAGGAGGATTCCAGTTACATTACATTATAGTCAGGCAGAGGTTCCGAAATCAGGTTTTGGATTGTAACGCATACCCAGGAGCAGTTATAGACTCAGCTCACAATTTAATAGTGGTGAAGAGTAGACTGAGTTTGAAACATTAGTCAGGAAGAACCGATACAAAAAAAAGTGAAATACGTAAGTACTAAGTAATGGAGAGGCAAGCTTAAATGTCTCCGAAGCTACTGATACTGCAATATAGCGCATTATCCAGTTCAGTAGAATAAGAAGGACACTTCTATAAAGGGCGATCAGAGAGAAACGGTCCAGTAAACGAAATTCTAAAATGCATACCTTATGAGCTATGAGCACTTTTTCACGTTCGACACTGTGGAACGTGCACTAAATAGTTTATCTCTCACTCTTTTTGACGTGTCAGTCCTTTTGTATTTCGTTCTTTGTACCTTACGAATATGTCTATAGTTGTGGAAAAGGGCAGTCACTTGTGTCCTGATAGCAAAGTTTAATCATCCTCCACTCGACCGTCATTTCAGCATCGTCAGAGTTCTGAGGTGCAGCGATCATGGTTCATTAAGTTACTTCCTCAGTTTGCACACATACCTGCAAATCCATCGCTATCCTCCGGTGGAAATGATGAAAGTAACTGTGACTGTTCACATGTATGAGCTACGCGTGGTCATTGTCGAGGCCATTCGAGCCATGGAACAGAGAATAATTTTAGGAACTGGAAAATATATTTTAGAAAATGCTGCTTGTTCCAGATACAGGCACAGAAGCTCAGGACGACTCACGAGAAATATGCACAGACAGTCCAGTTACGCTGGATTCCCTGAAAAATTACAGCAATCTTAGATAAATAAGGGCATAAATGAGAACTGCCCAAGGGGAAGTGGCACCTCATCTTGGAACGATCAGAAGTAAAAGTCTGCAGTCCTGCGAATGAATTAGGACACAAGCCGGCCAAAGAGCGCGCCCGAGAAAGTGCAACAGGAAACAAAAGCGGAAATTTTGCCTCAGTGAGGAAACGACAAATGCAGCGCGAAAGAGAAGTGAGAAAGAGTGGTCTGAAACCATGAAAGAAACTATGACAAAAAAAAATTTTTTCAGCTGTTCAACATCGCCATTCTACCATTTACCACTGTCGCCTAGTCTTACAGCTGTGTCGGCTGTGCAGGGGAGATTAAAGGCTCTCTCCAGCTTGCTGAGACAGTTGAGTCTGGTGGGCCTGGCGGAGGGGCGCGAGCCCGGAAACCGAGGAGTCACTCGACGAATTCTCCTCGGGTTTTCAGCCGAGTGGCGGCGTCGTCTCGTCCCAACACTCTCTTATACAATGGCTAGCAACTCGCGATCGCGTAAAAGCAGTGGAATTTGGGGTTTCTTCGGCGATTTAGGTGATGGGAAATCAAAGTGCAGCTGTTGTTCTAAGTGTGTTTCATATAAAGGAGGAAATACATTTAATCTAGCGCATCATGTTCGAGTGCTGCATCCGACAGTGTCATTGTCAGTCAGGCGCTTAGCGCCCCCTGCTCCTGCATCTTCCGATATTTCTTGGACAAATAACGCGGACAATCCGGAACCAACACCAGCAATTGTCAGAAGCGAACAGCAGTCGGTGCCAGGAAATAACAGTATCACTTCATTATCAGACAGCAGGCATCAATAACACAGGACATTACCGACGTATTTTTCGAAACCTCTTTCGAACAGAAGAAATCAAGAGAGAGATTTCACACTCCTGGAGATTGTTGTAAAGGATTATTTACCCTTCAACATAGTGGAAAGCAAACATTTCCAAAGTTTTGTAGGCAAACTAAATGGTGCTTACAGAATGCCAGCTCGGAAGACCATTTCCAATACACTACTACAACAACAGTACACCATGATGAAAGAAATTGTAAGAGTCAAAATAAATTCTGCGGTAGCGGTTGTGCTATAGTCGCCCTCTTTTATGCTACCTTTTTGTATTTTATATCTGAAGAAGTCTCGTCAAATGATAGTTATTTGTTGGTGACAGCACTCTACGTTAAAGACCTGGAGCTGGCATCTTCCCTCCTAGAGTGCTTTAAATACGACGAAAGGCACACGTCAGAAAAACTCTCCGAAGAACTGCGACATGTCACAAGGGAATGGGGCATTCCAGAAAAAGTCGTGTGTGTTGTTAGCGACAATGCTGCTAATATTGTGGCAGCTATAAGACTCACAGCCTGGAAACACATCCCCTGCTTTGCGCACACACTCAATTTAATCGTTCAGAATGGACTTCCACACATTCAACCCATTTTGACTAAAGTAAAAAAAAATTGTTCAATTTTTTAAAAGAATTTCATAGGCCTGCACGAAACTGAAAATGATGCAGGAATTTTAAACATAAAACGTGTTATGCTATAGTTGCCCTCTTTTATGCTACCTTTTTGTATTTTATATCTGAAGAAGTCTGGCCAATGATCTGAAACTAGTAATCAGAAGAGGAGCTTTAGCGATCTTTAAATACGACTTTTATCCACACATTTTAACATAACAGATCGCCCATCATCCCTTTTGAAAATGGGAAACAATAACGAAAAAAAACTTTAACTTTTGTGCCCAAGGGCATATTTTGCACTGGGTTGACGCCACCTGCGACCGCAATTCTAATTCGGTCTAAATTTCTTTTGGCAACCCAGAATGCAAGTTTGATGGCGCATTGTTGAATGTGTAGTTGCTTAGTTTCATTTTCATGGTTGGTTTATAGACTAACCATTATTATTAGCAGTTTGTCACAGCTGAGCAAACGTGTTTCTTTTGAGGAAGATTTTCTACAATGAGTCATAGAGACCTGAACGAGGCGGATATTTTCGCTTAACATCTAATAGACGAACAAGTATCAGAGTTACGGGATTTCGAGTCGAATTATATAGACATTGAAGAGAATAAAAATAAAGAAGATATGGGGAGGGGTGGGGGCAATGAAGAAACAATGCACACGACAACACTCCCAATATGCTACAAGTTCTGGTAGAGTGTATCCAGAAGCAGTTCCAAGAATACGTAAAAGTGGCTCTGCGAACTTGGCCCATAAACCTCAGAGAAGAAGTACACCTGGGAAAGAAGTATCTGAATCAATCAAAAACATGTTCACTCCTGAAATTGTTAGGAAAGTAACTGACGATACAATTGTGTCATGTGAATGCAAACAATGGATCTCTTGTTAGCGATCTTGAACTACACGCTGTGCAGCAACACATACTACAATATAGTGACCTACTAAACTGAATCTGTTACATTAGTTTGCTTTTAGCATCTAAGATGTACGTACTCACTTCGCATTTGACGATGTATTCGTTGTGACGCCTGATTTGAAACGAACAATCTGCAGAAATCGAATGTTTGAAAATCAGAGTTACGTCCCCAAATAAGCAACAAGAAAAAACTAACATTGGATCTTACAGCCGATACAATTGTCCGAAAATGGAATAAAAATACGTAGTTTTTATGGGTAAGTCGCAAAAAGAGACATCCTAAGGGATTTTATAAATACAGCGTTCATGGAGGGGTTTAGATTGGACCATCAGATTCCTGTGTTATAGCCTAAATACAGCATTCATGTACGGTTTAGATAGAACCATTAGATTTCGATGTTATAGCCAATAACTCGTTAAAAGTGATGTCGCTATGAACGGTCTCGACTGAATGTATCCACAGGACGTGTGGCCTGTAATTGAAAAAGTGGCGTGCCAACGCGTCTCCTCGAGGCTTTCAGGCTTGCAGCGAAATGACCACGACGAGAAAAGTTGAGGAACTGCAGCCAATATAAGAGGCCTTGCCGACGATCGCCCCAGCCACGCGACATTCGCGAGCGGAACAGGAGTAGACGGGTGACAGTATGAGGAGAAATGTTGCTGAGAATAGGTTCTGGGTTCGAACCCCAGTCCAACACAAAGCTTCACGTCACGGCATTTCAAATAAGTTACATGTGAAGAAGCAATATTTAACATCTCCCGTAGTTCGTTAACAAGGACGATAGATGCTGGGTAGGAATCTGCGTCCGTTAAAAATGTTTACGTTATGTAATTTATAGTTGATATTTGCTAACTGATACTGTCTAAAATCGAGGTATATCACTCTCTGTACGCCTAGTCAGGAATGACTGTAGGTTTCCGTCTGTCACGAAATCTTTGCTTAGTCTACATGACCTGGGTTTGAATCCATATGCAGAACGAGACGGTTCGTCGTGTCATTTGAAGATCACAGATATTCTCAACTAGCTGCTCGTGAATAACTTAAATTTTTAATGCCATTTTGCTTTAAATAATAAGTACGGTATGTTACTTTCAAGAAAAAATCATGAATATGACGAACTTACTACGTGCATTACCTATCCGACGTAACAATGAGAGTGGTAACATTTGAGGTATGTCATTTATTGTAATAAATGTGAGCTTACAAGCGTTAAGGACAGTTTATATGTGATAAGGGGTTCCCCGATATTTGTAGTATCGTGGTATTACTTTACATCTTGAGTTACTGTGATACAGAGCAGTGTTTCCTAGTGGTGACTTGGAACCATTTTCAACGGTCAAACGACTGTACTGAGAGGCTATTAGAGGACCTGCTAAACAGCTGCGTAATGCGGGTTGCATGCGATTCAGGCAAAATGCTAGTCGATTCGTTCGGATACTTTTGAGCATGACTGTACGTACATAAGTTGTGTAACAGAAAGGAGTATTATGGGTCCGATACAAGTAGGCTTTTCTCACCATTTACGTACGTAATCGTTCATTGCTTGCGGAAAGATTCCGGACAGTAACGTACACAGTGTAAGTACTGGCATCAGAGGCGGTACCTTCAGTGTCGGCGCTGTGTGGTCAGGAAGGGGCAAAGTGCCAGCACGTTCTGTGGAAGAAATATTAGGCGCTGCTGTGACTAATAGTAAGGGCGCAGAAGTATTTTGTTTGTAAACATTGTCGGGGGTGTTCTTGGAGGCAGATTATCTGTAAAAATATATCCTACGTTATTCAAAGAATTCGTAAATAAAATATTGTCAACCGATCTGACTAAAAATTGAACTAATTTTTGGCATGACATAAAACGAGCAAGCGGATCGAAACCATGAGTTGAGTCGCTCAGTGACCATACTGTTACGGAAACGGAAGACGACAGACAGAAGGCGAAATACATAGCTGCCATGAATCATTCACTCGTTTCCAGAATTCTAAATTTTCCGAAATATTACATGTAGAAATATAATTGGTGTATGGATATAACAGCCAACTCAGCGAGTTTAAACTGTGCCGACCACCTCACATTAACAATGCAGCGCCTTGCCAAAATGCCGACAAAGCGAGATAAGAGTTTTCTCGTGTTGTAATATGCGGGATATTTGACCGAATGTGGCAGCTGCAACCGTGTAGGGGGTGAACGAGATTTCTGTACGCGGTCCATAGAAGTCAACAGCAGCGACAAGCCGCGAACCCTAAACACCGCAGCAAAGTGTGTGGAACACCGTGCGTCGGCGGTCACACATCGAACCGCGCCGTCTGCATTTCTCACAACTATTAAAAGCAGAAGGTAGCGGCCGGCGCCTTCAGATTTGCGCCACTATACACGGACCGGTTGAGGATGGACATTTCGTCTCCACGCTCATATTCAGCATCGAAGCAACCTTGCATTTATCCGAAAGTGTTTATCTCCGCCATGTGAGAGTGTGGCGTACTGAGGATCGTCCTAGTTCCTTCACAGAATAAAAACGGCCCATTGAGCTTTGTCTGTGACACTGGACAGAAAACATTAACCATGTGCGAATGTGGTTGATGCGCCGCAATTTCATGAGGATTTTCAGTAGCCCACACTCACATTGCGGAGATTAAGGTTTCAGATAAATTCTAGGTTGCTTCGTCGCTGAAGATCAGGATGGAGGTTCAGCATGGAGGTTCATCCTCCAGTGCTCCCTCCGTTGTGGCGCGAATCTGAATGCGCCGGCCGCAACCTTCTGCTTTTAATTGTTGTACGAGCTGCAGACGGTACGGTTCGAAGTGTAACAGCCGACGCACGGTCTTCCACACACTTTGCTGCGGTATTCAGAGTTCGTGGCTTGTCGCTGCTGTTGACTTCTTTGTGCAAAAAGTACAAAAATATCGCTCACCCTCCTCCACGGCCGAAGCTGCCACATTTGATCAAATATCCCGCACATCACAACACACGAAAACTCTTCTCTCGCCTTTTCGGCATTTTCACAAGGCGCTGCATTCGTAAGATCAGGTGTTCGGCACAGGCTAAACTCGCTGAGGCGAAAAATATTTCAGAAAATGTAGAATTCTGGAAACCAGTGAATGATTTATTGGTAGCCCTGTATTTCGCCTCCTGTGTCGTCTTCCGTTGCTGTGACGGTATGGTCACTGAGCGACTCAGCTCATGATTTCGATCCCGTTGTTGTTTTCATGTGACGCCAAAAATTCTCTTAATTATTAGTTGGAAAGTTTGACAATGTTTTATTTAGAAATTTTTTTAATAATATAGATAATATTTGCACACAAAACCTGCCTCCAAGGATTCTCCTGATAATGTTAAGAATCAAAGTACTTCTGTGCATCTCCAATTAATCACTTCAGCGCCTAATATTTCATTCACAAAATGTACTAGCACTTCTGTACTAACTAATCACATAGTGCCAAAACTATGTAGTGACTTGAATGCTACTACCTATACTGCGTACATTACCATCTGCCATCTTGCCGAAAGCAATCAACGATGACGTACGTAAATGGTGAATATATGGCTACTTGCATCCGACTTTTATAACTCCTTTCCAGTACACTATTCAGTAAGTACGAACATGCAACCCAACGCAATTTCGCACCTGACTGACGTAGTGTTTGAATTCCGTTCTGTGCAGCCTCAAGAATGAAAAATTAATACCCCAATGGCTTTATTCTTCCTGCAAAACAATGGTGAGAAATTTATGTATCATAGTGTTTTCTAACATGTATGGTGAGCTATCAGTGCTGCTATTCATTAACTTTTAATTCACGTCTTGCTGATAATTTACTTATAGAATCGAGTGGCTCCTTTCCTTACCTGAAATACTGATTACAAGATACAAAGTGCCACAGTAACTGATCTAACTTTCTTTAAAGGGCAGATGGACCTGTACTGTATCACTGGCTTGTACCGATAATGTACATCATTTTCGTTACCACTCACGAATGATCCTGCGTCCTGTTTATTTTTCATTTAAGGCATACTGAATCTGTAGCTGAGTTCACTGTTGCCTTCCATCTAGTAAGGTAGTGTTCGAACACAAGGCTCCGACGCCATTTGCATGGGAAAATTTAGTGGATAATTTCAGATCTCCAGAGAAAAACCGATCGTAAAGGTTTGATATTTTGCACAGAAACGAATATTCTTTTAAACGTAGGTTGACACAAGTACTGATCAGCTTTTGAAAGCCACCTAACAACTTTTTTTTTTGAAAATCGGAAACCGGTAACGGTTTTGTGTAAATAAACTTTGCATATCATATTCGTGGTTGACTGCTCTAATTAAGTTATAATCCTTATAATTTTACTACAGCCTAGTTTCTGATGCTGTTTCTTTTCGAGAATGCAGCGATAGATAGCAGGCACTATATAGTGTGTTTCAAATCAACATGATTATTATTCACAAGGGCATTACTAATTCATACGCGTTATCACTGCATTGGAAAGCACGTTTCCTCATAACATTAGCAATAGAAGGTTCAACTCGATTATCCATTATATCATTCAGAAGACACACTAGGTGATACCGATAACTCGCGTCATAAGTATGCACGATAATATTCTTCAGATCCATTTGTTCCTTTTTAGGCCACTCGGCCAATGGGTTAACAAAAATTTGAAAGCGCACGAAAGACTAGAACTTAATAGTGCGGCGCAGCAAAACAGAACAAACGAAACAAATCCGTGGACGGGACAGCACGGTCTGTATTCGCCTGGGACGTGTTGACTGCCCGCGCCCACGTGTCAACAGGCGTACGAGGCTGGCTGCACCGATGCCTCTTTGTGCGAAGGCTGCGTCCGTCTTGTGCACACGCAAATTTACAGAGGTGTGAACGTACGTTTACGCTAGCTACGAACTGTGCCCAATACTGAAAAATACTGAACCTGCCCTTCCAACTGTATTAGGATCCACGACGACATCAAGACGGATATAAGACACTCGTCGAAATGTAACGTGCATAAAATATCTGACACAGCAAGAATTATCGTTACTGTAACACTCCATTTCTTTGGCTCCGCTAACTGACGACCGTACTGTAACCTGTCAACCCAGCCTAGACCTCGGGCTATGCAACACATCACTTTTCCACCTATATCAGAAAAAATGCGTAATATAGCAGCCATGAAAACATCACCGCGTTCTGTTGTATCCGTAAGTATATATGACGTCACAGAATACATCATTACGCCACAGGGCAATGTCGACGCCCCCTATCGGTAGCTGCGACCTGCTCCAGTTTAGACAGTCGCCTGTACTGGGAAGACGGGTATTTGCAGAACCTAAGGAGTGTTGATGCTTCAAAAAGGTGAAACAAGACGGGAGTCAGACAAGTGCAAACTTTTTTTAACTGGCTAACTACTAAAGGGTTTATGACCAAATGGGCCACAAATGCGACAGCGAAATTTTCGCGAATCGCTTTTTCCTTCAGCAGAGGCATGGAAGTACCGGGTGGTCGTAAGTAAAATGTAGCCACTCGCCGAGGTCCATTGTGGTCTGTAATTACCGTATGGCAACGAAACTTGGCAGGTATGCTAAGGCGTTAATGCGAAACCAGTTTGCGCCGGAGGAAATCAGTTCCGATTTTAGTTACCAGGTGCGAATCTGTCGTTGTGCAACGTCTCGCAGAAGTCTTCGGTGCCCATACTGAACAAATTGTTCAACTGGCGGTTAATAACAAGATCTACATTCTGCCCTTCTCACTTGTTTGACCCTTCCTGCCCACGTTCCGTTGCCAATCCATTACATATGGAAACATTTCTATACGTCTTTCTTCCGTTGATAGAGCCATTTGGTGGCCAAAATCGGAAATAATTTCTTTCCAGTGTAAATCGGTTCCGCAAGGGGGCTTTAGTATACCAAGTTTCGCTGCCATACAATAGTTACAGTCCACACTGGACCCCTGTGAGTGGCTCAACTTCAGATTATGAGCACCCAGTGGTGCAGCACCGCCACTGCCAGCCCAAGTATCGTGTGAGACACCACACTGTCAAATATTCTGCTGGTGGACAGAACACGTGAAGAATTGAAAGCACCCAGAAACATTGTACACATTCGTAAATCACCAGCGATCACAATCCGTTATTATGGGCAATCGATGTGTGCCTCAGAGAGCGAATTCCACACATTCTCGATTAAATGGCGGCCTTTTTCTGAAACTGTTTTGGCTGCGGCCACTCTTCATCCGTCAACGTCACATTTCCCGACAATTCAGCCAACTGATCTCGCTACCCACGAGACGTTTTGGACAGGTCTTCAATACGGTGCTTCAATTGCGTTGCACATTTTGTGATAGCCGAGTATAAAAACGGAAACCACCACACACACACACTTCAGTGTCACAAAAGTGAGAGCCATTTGGAGCTCAGATTTCGGGTTACGCATTATTCATAAAATTCGTGGAACTTTTATTTAATCATCCTGTCCCTCACGTGTGAACACAGTCACTTTTATGTGACATCACGCGTCCTGTGCTGCGATTGGATGCGGCGAGCAAACTGGACAGTTGCTGTGCTGATCTACCTGTTTGCGAAGTTAAAGTTAGCAGTTTCATAGCTTTGGTACTCAAATTTGCTTTTTATGACTATATGTAGTCTAAATGATACACGACATTTCAGAAGTCTTCAGGATTTTCAGTACTTTATCATGCTAAAATGTCGGTAAATCTGACGTCAGTGGCTACCGATAATTCCCAAACAGTGACTTACCATCAGTAAAGGGTAAGGCTTATGTAGCAGTATCTGCCTAAACGAAATAATATTTGCTATAGGTTTCAGTCAAATATAATTAGCAAATGCCGCCACAAATGTAATTCCGACGTGATTCAGAGCTCTGACGGAAACTAATAACAAATCTACCTCGATTCTCGCAAATATTGCATTGGAAATGGTACAAATTAATTCTAGATTCTGCCGTCGCTGTAGGCCGCATATAAAAATTTACGCTGCACTTTAATTGTGCCACTTGAACGTCAGATAAAGAAGTTGGCAAGTGACAGTCAATCACCATCATTCATTCTTTGCTCACGTAAGACACGACTAATGCGCAAGCACGATTGCGACATCTTTTCTGCACAACAAGCCGCAGAGAACACAACGCGTCTCAAAGACCTCTCATGCGTTGCTTTGTCTCTTATCAGGCAAATAATAACACGTGACAGCCAGACAAAGCACTGCAGAGTTCGGTTCAAATGGCTCTGAGCACTATGAGATTTTACTTCTGTGATCATCAGTCTCCTAGAACTTACAACTACTTAAACCTAGCTAACCTAAGGACATCATACACATCCACGCCCGAGGGAGGATTCGAACCTGCGACCGCAGCGGTCGCGCGGTTCCAGACTGTAGCGCCTAGAACCGCTCGGCCACTCCGGCCGGCGCTGCAGACTTGTATAGAGCAAAAAAATTGTGGTGTGTGATCGCTTCTCTTTTATCAGCAAATCCCAAACGAAACGTGACGTCACACAACGATAAAAGAGAATAAGAAAGTTTTATTTCATGAAACGCAAACATTACGATAAATTCTCAAGAATTTGCAACAAGCAACCAAATCTTCGCCTCAGTCTAACGTAGCTTGGGGAAAGCAACAGATCGCTCGTGCATTACAAACTAAATTCCAGAAAATTGTAAAAATACTGAAATAAACACTAGTGCTGCGTTTCATCGTCAGGAACATGTCGGCATGACGCCACGAGTTCTGATTCGCGAGTGGAGTACAGGATTCGGAATGCCTATGCACTAAACAACTTCGGACGTCTGATTAGATTGCCGACGAGTTAACGTCTGTAATATTTGACGTTAAGCGTGTAAGCGAGAAAAAGTTTTGGAACTCTTTAAAATTATTCTCAACGTGTGTTCAAAGTCGCGAAGTGCTGAAATACTGGGTGAATAACGTTCGCGTATTTCAGCGCCGTGCGTTACGTTACCTCGCGACACGCCTTAAGTTTACAACTGTGATACTTTTGTTACTGTGTGAAAGCCGTAACGTCTGGTTATACCTCTGACTGAGTAGCTTACAACATTTTGGGTGTTTACATCCGGCCAAATTAAGCGAAATATTAAGAAATAAACTTCTGTCAGCCCTGCAAGCCGCTAGATAGGCAACCTGCAGTCGCTCTCGGCTGGCGGTCCAGAATTACAGACAACCACGGCTGCTGGAATCAGTGGCAACAGACGCCGTGTCGCACTGAAACTCACTCAGTCCGAGGTGCTGACTGTTTGATGGTGTTCGCATACTTTATGTAACGTCCCCTTAGAACAATTTATACACGACTGTGCTTAAACTGACACACAATATTTTTTGCGCAACGCAATCTGACTATCAAAGATCCCTGCAAAAGAATGGCCCTGAGTAACATTAAACTATACCTTTCACAAATAACTTACCTCACAAAAATCTTCATTACTCGAACTACTGCAATACAGCGAGCGCCATTATTGCCAGATAAATAAAAGATTCAAACTACGGAAGTCACTAACTACTGATAGGGATAGTTAGCAAATGAAAGATTTTAATAGAGAACAAACACTGTATTTGCCTTAATAATCATAATATATATAGCAGTTCAATTTCAAAACTTCCGCCATCTCTCTCCCCACATCCACCACTGCTGGCGGCTCACCTCCAACTGCCCAACGCTATGCGCTGTTCACATCCAGCTGCCGCTGCCCAACACTACAATGGCAGACAACAATGCAAACTAGCCACAGGCTGCACACAGCACAGCCAGTGATTTTCATATAGAGCGCTACGTGACGTTGCCAATAAGAAAACATAAACAGCCTACTTACATAGCCCCCATGCTCCCCAATAATGGCCAATAATGATTTGAAATTTTTTTTCATAATTACAATAACAAAGATATGAAATGCACACACTTATTTATACAATGTTGGTCAAAAGCTGAAATTTTCTCACAGTCCATAAAGACAGTCCTGATCATTCATCATAATAGTAATTACAGTTTTTTTTCACAAAGTCTCATTAGTAAAAAAAATTGAACACAGAAGTAGTGGATTTCCATGCAGTCTTGAAGAAGTAGTGTTGTCCTTCCAACGAAAAGACAGTGCTGACTCTTGACATGCTGACAGGTAATGGGCCACAACAGAGCAAACCCACAGCAGAGTCATTCGACGTTTTGAAGAAGATTGGTAGGTAGGTCATCACAGAGCAGACCCACTGTAGTCCTGATAGAGAGTATGTTATTGGTGAGTCATCAAAGGTGTAGACCCACTGCAGTCCTTGTAGAGAGTATGGTATTGGTGGGTCATCAGAGGTGCAGACCCACTGTAGTCCTTGTAGAGATGGCCAGCAGCCATCTGTTGCGATTGTGCAGGTGCACATTCACCATCGAAGAGTCTTGCGGAGAATTTTGCAAGTCCATAACCACCACTTGTGCACTCACAAAGTTTTTTTGGAAGTGTCCTTAGAACCAGCAATGCTGTTATCCAGTCCCTTGCTGAATTATTAACACACGTGCAAACACTAACAGTCCCTACTTCTCACATATTGTCCATATACTATGACCAACAGAAACGTGTGCAGTGAAATGTAACATACAAGTTACTTAATTTGGTGAACTGGTGTCAATTACAATATTATAACATGAGAATACAATTACAAAGGTACAAAATACATCATTAAAAACATAACAATACAGATAACATTTGTAGTAATACAGGCTTTACAAAAGAATAGAAATAACATATACATCAGTGTTACAGGAATTATGACATGAGTACATACATAAAAGATCAGAATAACTTGCGAAACATCAACTTCACACATGAGCATTGAAACAAAACAGAATAAATAATGTCTAAGCATCTTTACAAAGTAAATAACAGAGTATTAGAAAAATTCTACAACATAGCTCTCATCAGCTAAACACATAAAGACAGGAAAAACACAAATACACAAGGGTACACAAACATATAGAGGGATGACACAAAAGGAAAGGACAACACACAATTACATATTGGGAAAAAGCAGCAAAGAGGAAAGGACAGGGTTTGTTTTACTGCAGTATTTTGCATGGAGATGTCCCTTGGTTCATCATTATTCCCAAAAGTCCTACCTATACCTGCTTTCTGTACTCTATTCATATCTCTTTCAAAATAAGTATTTCTGATTGTACAATACTCATTTCGGCCCAAATCTTTTTCATATAACTTCTCAATGCATTCTTTCCCTACTGTCTATAGTCAGTTTCTTATATAGTCTACCCTTCTTACGCTAACTTAAATCTACTGAGCTCAGATACTAAAGTGAGGGACGAGACAATGCAGCAGCACATAACAAATTAACACAAACCACAAGGACAAAAAATTCAAATTGGCAAAGCAATTGCAATATTACAACTAATATAAGGCAATGAGCAGCAAACAAGAAACATAAATTAGTAGTAAAACTGGCTTAACAGCGTAATACAAAGACAAATTCAGTAACATTATGCCTGGCAAACAGCTGCAGCAAATGCACTTATATCTAAACATGACAAAGCTCAAGCAGAAAAAATATTACAGTAAAAATGGCCATGTTTAATACCTATGTCACATCTTAACACTAGAGTGATGCATCACGAGAACATACACTAGCAGATAAGTTACCAACTCGGAAAGAAATTATTTATGCAATTCCTGTGAAGGGAAATGTCTATTTGTGCTCCCTCATTTTTTTTTTTTGGATAGATCATAAAATTATTTACTGGATCTGTAGGCATAAAATATCTATATTAGTACATATATTAAATTTTATTTTAACCAATGCTGCAGTGCAGCTAGAAACTAGATATTAAAGAAAATGAGCAAATATGTACAAAGTAAAGCATAAGAACATCATTCAGTAGTCATGAGGCATTTCATAAGTCAATAGAAAAATCTCTCAACTAGAGAGACAGTAGTATTAATCAGGTGTATAGACATAAAAATATTTCTCGTCATTTCATTAGGCATTGCTGTAAATATCATAAATTAAGAGCTCCACAGTGTAATCATATGTTTTCAAGTTCGACCATGTCGTTTTTGCGATGCTTTCTACAAAGGAACGTCAATAGCGAGGATAATTGGCCTCCCCTTTTTTTTCTCCACCTAATGGCTTTTTCTCAAGGCGGCTGGCACACCTGGCCGCTCACAACGCATTGCGTCACGGTCACTTACCTTTCTTACGGAAATATTTACGACAGCAGTTTCCGCTACAGTGACAGTCTCATATAAAAATATTTCACAGGTCAAGAATTTGCGTTGCAAATGTCTAGAAGCAAAATCTTACAGCATAATACACATCGTCATCGTAAAAATATCATAACATCTCAGTCAATTCCCAAAATCATCGTAGCTTCCTCCAATAACTTCAAAACCTAAAAAAATTCTCTGCTCATGTCAAAAGTGTCATCTGCCTCAAACGTACTTTAAAATTCGTGATCCCATACCAAATATATCATTCAAAGCTCTCATACAATCACAATGGTTCCAAAAAAATCTGAACAGTGCACAAAGTACAGACAAAATACAATTTCGTAAGTGTGAAGTAATCCAACTCTGTAATTGAGTAAACATGTGTCACTGACGTAGTAAAAAACATGTTTATCTCTCAGTTAAATGATCAGATAGCTGTGTAATTTATGTGTTAGAGAAATATGGTACCGATGTGTTAAATTGTATAAGCAAATACCATATTAGCTAGGGCTCCTTGTGCTTGCCAAACACATGACACACAAAGTAGGCGTGTACCCCCCTGAGGTTTATTGTAATTATACCCTCAGGTGTTACAGATTACAGCAATGGAATGAAATGTATCACGGAAAACTTTCTTTGTAATTCAAAAATCTTTAAAAATAAATGTTTTACGTACAAAATTAATCACTCAAATACGTGTCCTGTAGCGCTAAATGTGCGTCTTGCTGTAAGATAATCTCGGTGAAAGTGTCGTAGTTATTGTCTTCCGAAAGCTAAGTTCTGCAGAAGTCAATGTACTTACCTCATGATAAACAAAGGTGAAATGCTTTGCGTATAGATATCTTACTTATAATGCTTATTGCCGTGATGAAGAAAGTACTGTGCTGTAACGTATTGTTGTGCTACAGAAAAGGCTGTCTCCTTGTAGCTATACCACAAAAGTTACTACTAAAACATGTCTCACTTTACAGAAGAATTCTGAAAAACTGTGCAGATATAAAACAGAAACACTGCAAAAGCAACACTGTAAATTGTCACTCATTAGTAGCGTCATGATAAAATCGTGTAGCTGTTACATTAACTAACCACTGTGTCATCTGGTATCTCCCAGAAAGTACTTTAATTCAGAATGTATTTTCAAGTACACCAAAATGTTGCATTAAAATCTCATTAGCAGTACTGGTAAATGTTCTAAGTATGTGAGCCTTATAGTCGTTACGTAATCGTGCAACTAACAAGCAAGAATGTACACACACAATAACACTGTGTCGTCTGTTCGCAATAACAATGCATTCGTAATTTCTGTTTGAATAAGTTCTCTTGGTTCTTGACTGGATATTTAACTTCAAACATTGTTGCATGGTAACAGTTTCTAAAGCATACTAGTAACGTGAAGTGAAACGTTTTATGGCAAAGACAAAGTTAAAAAGCAGATTATCTTTCAATAAACGGTTTTACATGTGAAATGTGGTGTAAACCTTTACTCTTCCTAGTACGCAGAATTTCAACTTGAATGCAATTATCATGCGGTATTCATCCGTAAAGAATACTGGAATTTTGTTCAAGGTTAGGGTCAATGTTATTTTTCCCTGAGCCAGCGGGCGCAGGTGGCTGCCTGCAGCGCGAGTCATTGTCTGTTTCTTTGTTGGCGCGCGCTGTTACTAGGATTTGGAGACTTAACTTCTACAAATTCACGTTGCCCAGAGGGCCCAGCCCTGTTTAAACCCCGCCAGTTCTGATGCAATTCAGGTCTGTCGTTACGATCATATCGTCTGTCGTCATGTCGGTAGATTCCATAGTTTCTTTCTTGTCGGTCACGTGGTGGAGAATTTCTCCCTGAGTCGTAACTGCGCGCTGGACCGTTGCGTCTGAAGTTACTCTGTCTCCCTTGATAATAATTGTTCTGATTGCCGTATTGTCTGTTTGTCTGATTGTCTCTGTGATAGTCATTACCGCGGAGAGGTGATCTTTCGCTGTAATTATTACTCTGCCAGTGGTTGTCATACGGGTGGTGTCTGTTTTGGTCACGATTTACGTTGTAAGAATAGGCTTGTCATGGCCAGTTATTGTTTCTGCCGTCACGGAATTGTGACAGATGTGACCTGTAGTGATTGTTTTCCTGTTTTTGCATCCTGTGACTGTCTGTGTCAATTTCTAATTCTTGTAAGAGTCCCTGAAAAGCTTCAATGTCGTCTTTGCAACGTCCTGCCAAAGTAATATGCCGTAAATGTTCAGGTAATTTGATTAAGCAAATGCGGATGAGTTCTGAGGGGCTGTATGGGTTTGACAGGTACTGACTCTTGTGCAACATGTCTTCAAAATATTTGACAAGACTGGAAAATTCAGATTGTTCAAAGTGTTTCATTATCATGATGCTATGTTTTACTCGGTCTTGTGTAGCTTGTGACCAATATGCTGAGAGGAACGCATGGTAAAATTCTCCTTCACTGTGACAATCGTGAATGACCGATCGCATTCTTACAGCTGGTTCATTCTCCAAGTAGCCACACATAAATTCTAACCTGTGCTCCAATGACCAGTTGGGAGGAAAACAATGAGAGAATTGATGGAGCCACGCTTGTGGATGAATGTCGTTGGCAGAATTCTTAAACGTTTTGAATTTACGTGTAGTAATGAACAGCTTATAGTCAAAATCATCGTGGCTGGGTGGCTGACTAAAGGGATAAGAATATCTTGTAGAACAAAGTGGCAATTATATCAAAACGTTAGAAACAGTCAAAATCTAAATACAGCAGCCCATTACAAACAGTATTGTAAGGTGCTTAAAAAAGTTATTAGGAAGGCAAAAAGTATGTGGTATGCAGATAGAATAGCTAAGTCCCAGGATAAAATTAAAACCATATGGTCAGTCGTAAAGGAAGTGGCTGGTCTGCAGAGACAGGTCGAGAATATAGAATCAGTGCGTAGTGGGGATGTCCGTGTTACTGATAAGTCGCATATATGTAGAGTACTTAATAATCACTTTCTGAATATAGCAGGTGAACTAAATAGAAACCTAGTCCCAACAGGGAATCATATAGCGCTCTTAGAAAAAAGTGTTCCGAGACTGTTACCTGAAATGCTCCTCCATGATACTGACAAGAGGGAGATTGAGTTAATAATTAAATCACTAAAGACCAAGAACTCTCATGGATATGACGGGGTATCTAGCAGAATACTGAAGTATTGTTCCACATACGTTAGCTCAGTACTTAGCCATATCTGTAACTTTTCCTTTAGGAGTGGTCGGTTTCCTGACCGATTAAAGTACTCGGTAGTGAAGCCACTTTATAAAAAGGGAGACAGGGATAATGTTGACAATTATAGACCTATTTCTATGCCATCGGTGTTTGCTAAAGTTATCGAGAGGGTTGTATATACAAGGTTACTGCAGCATTTAAATTCACATAATTTGCTGTCAAATGTACAGTTTGGTTTTAGAAATGGCTTAACAACTGAAAATGCTATAGTCTCTTTTCTCTGTGAGGTTTTGGACGGATTAAATAAAAGGTTGCGAACGTTAGGTGTTTTCTTTGATTTAACGAAGGCTTTTGACTGTGTTGACCACAAAATATTACTGCAGAAGTTGGAACATTATGGAGTAAGGGGAGTAGCTTACAATTGGTTCGCCTCCTACTTTAAGAACAGAAAGCAGAAGGTAATCCTCCGCAATATTGAGAGTGGTAATGATATTCAGTCCCAATGGGGCACTGTTAAATGGGGCGTTCCCCAAGGGTCGGTGCTGGGGCCACTGCTGTTTCTTATTTATGTAAATGATATGCCTTCTAGTATTACAGGTGATTCAAAAATATTTCTGTTTGCTGATGACACCACCTTGGTAGTGAAGGATCTTGTGTGTAATATTGAAACATTATCAAATAATGTAGTTCATGATATAAGTTCGTGGCTTGTGGAAAATAATTTGATGCTAAATCACAGTAAGACTCAGTTTTTACAGTTTCTAACCCACAATTCAACAAGAACTGACATTTTAATCAGACAGAATGGGCATGTTATAAGCGAGACGGAACAGTTCAAGTTCCTAGGCGTACGGATAGATAGTAAGCTGTTGTGGAAAGCCCATGTTCAGGATCTTGTTCAGAAACTAAATGCCGCTTTATTTACCATTAGAACAGTATCTGAAATAAGTGACATTTCAACACGAAAAGAAGTATACTTCGCATATTTTCATACGCTTATGTCATATGGTATTATTTTTTGGGGTAATTCTTCTGATTCAAAAAGGGTATTTTTGGCTCAAAAACGGGCTATTCGAGCTATGTATGGTGTAAGTTCGAAAACCTCTTGTCGACCCCTATTCAATAGTCTGGGAATTTTGACATTGCCCTCACAGTATGTATTTTCTTTAATGTCGTTTGTTGTTAGCAATATTAGCTTATTCCCAAGAGTTAGCAGCTTTCACTCAGTTAATACTAGGCAGAAATCAAATCTGCATGTGGAATGCACTTCCTTGACTCTTGTGCAGAAAGGAGTGCAGTATTCTGCTGCATCAATTTTCAATATGCTACCACAAGAACTCAAAAATCTTAGCAGTAGCCCAAACACTTTTAAGTCTAAACTGAAGAGTTTCCTCATGGCTCACTCCTTCTATTCTGTCGAGGAGCTCCTGGAAGAGCTAAAAAATTAAGCAAATTCCAGTGTTACATTCTTGGTTTTCTTTATTTAAACTAACGACTTGTCATCTGAATATGTTTCTGATATTTCATTTTATCTGTTTCTACAATCGTGTTATAATTTCATGTATTGACTCGTTCCATGACCATGGAGACTTCTCCTAAATGTGGTCCCACGGAACAATAAATAAATAAATAAAATAAATAAAATAAATAAAATCATCGTGTTGGCGAGTAGCATGTCGCTCATTGTTACGTCGTGTCGGCGGTTCGATCTCAAAATTCGGTGCACATTGCCAATTTGTTTCATAACTTCCGAAGTGCCCTGTGTTATTAATTTGTGGCTGTTCCGTATTTCTATGTCCCTCTTCCCGTGTTGGAGCGCGAGTGTCCTCTGAAATACGTAATTCTTGTATTACCTGTGTCAGCTGATCTTGTACTTCCCGGATTTCTCTTTGATGTTGCGTATCAATTTGATTCAGATTTTGTTTCAGTTTCCTAATTTGTTCGCTCTCTTCTGTGTCATTAAAGACTACCGGTTTTGCGTCATTCAGATTATCATCTACCTTCGTAGATAAATTATTTAGCTGATCCGAAAGTTCAACTACTTTCTCTGATAATGAACTAATTTCCTCCATGTGTCTTTCTACTGTGTCCTTTAAGTTTTCCTGAGTTTTTGCAAGTTGCGTAACCGAATCGGTAGATGCAACTGAGTCAATTTTAGCCCACAAGGTCTCATGATTTTCATGAACAATAGTTTGCAGTTCTTTTATGGCTGCTTCATGATTCTGTAATGCATTTTCATGACGCGAAAAAGTAGGTTGAAAATGCTCACAAATTTGTGTTTTTACGTCATTACACACTTTCTGACATTTCGATTCAATGTTATGTAATTCAGCAGTTAAATCTTCACGTGTTTGTTCGAGAGTTTGTTCCAATGAGTCTAACTTTTGAAGCTTTTGCTGTGTTTGTCTCTGATTTTGTTCCATTGTGTGTAACTGTTGCTGTGTTTGTCTCTGGTGTTGTTCCATTGTGTCTAACTTTTGAAGATTTTGTTCCATTGTGTCTAACTTTTGAAGCTTTTGCTGTGTTTGTCTCTGATTTTGTTCCATTGTGTCTAACTTTAGAAGATTCTGTTCCATTGTGTCTAACTTTTGAAGATTTTGTCCGATTTGTCTCTGATTTTGTTCCATTTGTTGCATTAATTGCAATAATAATGTATTAGTGTCTGGAATCTGTTTCTCTATGCTTTTTGGCAGTGCATTTTCGCCGGCTACATTCACATATTGACAAGCAGAAAATGTGTCTTGACTCATTTGAGAAAACTGTGAGGACGCAAAACCTGAATCTACAGTATTTGCAAAATTGTGTCCTATCATTTCGGATTCCTGAGGCGAGCTGTTGCCGACCGATCGATCGATAATGCTTCCCTGTTCACTACCTGTTTCACTGTCTACACCATTATTTGCCGCCCGCTCCATTTCCCTATGCACAATTACCAAATCACTACTTCGAATGTCTGTTAATTCACTACCCAGTGGTGCTGCTAAGCTACGCTCGTCGTCACTATTATTTCTCAGTTTACTTTGAAGCCTAGTGTTACGTTTTTCACACGTCATTATTGTCACAATATTTCACACGATAACACAGAAAAGCACAATTTGAAGAGCAAAAATAAGAGAACACATTAACATAGAACTGAAAATAATATCTAGTTAATTGCAGCTGCGAAATACTTGGTGCAAATCTACATGCATGCCACAACTGTTTTACTGTACAAAAATGAAAGGCTGCAACTACAAAGGAGATTCTCTCTACAATTACGCGCTAGCAATAAACAAAATCTACACTAATTACACAAACTACAAGAAAAAATCAGAAGATTCCAGTGAGGTATCCTCGGCTAAGGGTCGACATATGAAACGTCCCCTTAGAACAATTGTACAAGACTATGCTTAAACTGACACACAATATTTTTAGCGCAACGCAATCTGACTATCAAAGATCCCTGCAAAAGAATGGCCCTGAGTAACATTAAACTATACCTTTCACAAATAACTTACCTCACAAAAATCTTCATTACTCGAACTACTGCAATACAGCGAGCGCCATTATTGCCAGATAAATAAAAGATTCAAACTACAGAAGTCACTAACTACTGATAGGGATAGTTAGCAAATGAAAGATTTTAATAGAGAACAAACACTGTATTTACCTTAATAATCATAATATATATAGCAGTTCAATTTCAAAACTTCCGCCATCTCTCTCCCCACATCCACCACTGCTGGCGGCTCACCTCCAACTGCCCAACGCTATGCGCTGTTCACATCCAGCTGCCGCTGCCCAACACAACACTGCATACAGCACAGCCAGTGATTTTCATATAGAGCGCTACGTGACGTTGCCAATAAGAAAACATAAACAGCCTACTTACAACTTGCGTCCTCTACGAACATTGGTTATTTCGTTGCAGTGACGTAACCAGGAACGTGTGGTTTTCGTTTCCAACCACTGTGGTACGAGAAATCTGCAGAAATCGACAATGGTACATCGAAACACTGCCCGACTGAATGTGGCGCTATTTTCCGTTCGTTGCACGGTATTCTCGCTCAAGGTATCAGCGGTTAAACGACTGAAACAAGGCGATAAATAACGAGTAACAAATTATTAAACACTCGACGCACTAATTTAACAAACTATTCGCCATCCCTGACGTTCATATCGATCCTAATTGTTAAAGTAAGACAATGTATTAAACAGGAGCAGTTCCGTCATGAGTTTCGCGACAAGCCACACAAAAGCGAGCAGAGCGACAGCCGCAGCTTCCAAGTACCCCAGTGGAGGCCGGCTGCCCGCCTCGCCTGTCTCTGGTGTTCTCGCCGAGAGGCTGGACTGCGCCGCACGCCGCCACACGCCTGGCCGCTCCGCCACAGCTGGGCCGCACAGACAGCCGGGGCGCAGGCAACACCTGAAACCCAACAAGCATCGGTACCAACACCTATGCCCCCAAACAACACGACCCCACTCCCAGAAATCACGTGCTGCGAAGAAACGCACCATTTACAGGAAAACACATCCACACAAGAACCCCCCGAACCCCAAGCCCAGAGGAGGAATAGACGTACACGCAAACACAGGGCGGGGAACACGAAATCACCACAACAGGCCACGCAGCAACAACAGAACAGCAGCACACAGGAAAACAGTCAACAAGACACCGAGACTGTAACTCACACTACCATCCCCCTCACCACAGAAGTAACACAGGCGCCACAACCTCTGTCACAAAGCACGAATGCCGCTCCTAACAACACACCAATACCCGCACAAGCGGCCGCTAACCCCACAACAGCACCTCAGGCTGCCACACCCAACACCAACACACCACCTGGGGGAATACTGGAAACACTATTCCCCCGACACACGACCGTTCAAATCCTTACCAAGGTGCTGATGGCCGTCACTACACTCATCACCCAGCTCATGAGCGCCGAACCTGGGCAATACTGGGCTGTCATACACACTGCCATCACAACACTCTTTCACACTCTTGCATGAATAATATGCCACACCCGGCCCATAACGCAGACCCGCACACACTATCACAGATCCTGTTCTGGAATGCAGACTCGATCCACAACAAAAGGGCACAATTTGCCGCGTTCATGGAGCGCAAGGGAATCCTTGTCGCGCTACTGAGCGACACTAAACTTAAACCGCACAAACAATTAAACTTTCCAGGCTACTGTGTCTATCGTACCGACCGACCGGACGACGCCGTGGCAGGTGGAACTGCAATCGTCATACACAAAGACATTGAACACACAAACATAGAGCTCCCTGAACTGGAAAAAATCGAGGCTACGGCCGTCAGAGTCAAGTTCAACGGAGCCTACACCACACTGATATCGGTATACAACAGCCCTCTAGGCATCTCAACACGCGATATCAGCACATTACTCAACATTTCACCGCGAGTAATAGTCGCTGGAGATCTGAACGCAAAACACCCAGAATGGAATTCATGCATACGAAATACCAACGGCAAAAAACTGTACGAACATTCACTAGGCAGAAACTACATTATACTAGCGCCGACAGAACCGACGCACATTCCCTATCAGAGGGGACACAGGCCAGACTTGATAGACATGGCCCTTATCAAGGGCATTACAGCGACACTCAACGCCGCTGTTGAAAACGATCTGCCCTCAAACCACCAACCTGTAATACTATACATTGAGGAAACACTGCAGCACACGGAACAACGCAAGATGTTGGACTACGGGCGTGCGAATTGGACATTGTTCAAGCAAACGCTTGATAGCCACATCCCACCTATACACGAAATTAACGAAACAGCACAAATTAACGAGGCAGTAGAAACCCTCACCAACGCCGTCCGGGACGCAATGGCAGGCACCATACCTGATCGCACCTCACAACAACGCAGTGCGGCCCTGCCCCAGGAAATCCTGGGCCTAATCTCAATGAGGAATCGCCTCAGGAGACAATGACAGCACACCAGGCGCCCGTACTTCAAACGGCACATTAACAGACTACAGGGCATCATACACGATAAAATACAAACACAACAGTGGAACCAAAAACTCGAAGGGCTGGACACCACACGACCTGGCGTGTGGCAACTAGCCCGACACTTCACCAGGGAGAAAATATACACCCCAACGCTTCAAGGGCCTGACGGACCTGCATACTCTGCGGAAGAGAAAGCAGAATGGCCCCAACACTCGCAGCGTCATTCACACCGAACCTGGTACCATCAGATCCAGCGTTCACACTTGCTACTGACCAAGAGGTTACACGCATTCTATTCCAATCATCGCGCGATGACATTCGACATGCTAGCACAGCCGAAGTCTCCTGGGCTATAATGCATTCCGCTGCTAGGAAAGCCCCTGGTCATGATGGCATTCAAAACCGTGTCCTCCAGGAGTTCACGGATAAAGCAACTGAGTACCTAACACACGTAGCGAATGCCATACTAAAACACCAACACTTCCCCGCCTTTTGGAAGACGGCCAGGGTCCGGATGTTCAGGAAGCCGGGGAAAGACCACAGCCTCCCAACAAATTACCGACCCATCAGCCTTCTGAGCTCGCTCAGTAAGGTTGTTGAGAAGGTGATTCTCAAACGCATCACTAGGCACTGCATAACAAATGACATCCTGAGACTGGAGCAATTCGGCTTCAGGAATCACCACTCCACAACACAACAACTCCTACTGGTCGTTGAACATATAACACATGGCTTCAACATAAACAAAGCTACAGGGGCAGTGTTCCTGGACATCGAAAAGGCTTTCGACCGCCTATGGCACAACGGCCTCATCCGCAAACTCAGCGACGCGGGATTCCCTGACGGGCTGCTGCATCTAATACACTCATACCTCACAGACAGGAGTTTCAACACTGACGTGCAGGGAAAACAATCAACACGACACGGTATACACTCGGGAGTACCCCAGGGAAGCATCCTAGGGCCCCTACTGTTTAACCTCTACATAAACGATCTCCCAACCACACACAACACAATGATGGCAATCTACGCGGATGACACAGCCATCCTTGCGCAAGATTGGAAACCATCAAACACTACATCACGCCTACAGACTGCACTCAGAGTGGTCGAGCCTCGGTTGGAGAAATGGCGTGTTAGAGTAAACGTCGACAAGTGCGAAGCCATTCTGTTCACTAGAAGACCGAAGCAACTGCGCAAACACCGCTACTGCAGACCAATAACTCTACATGCACGTCCAATAGGTTTCCGCGAGAAAGTCAAATACCTCGGTGTCTGGCTGGACCGGAAATTACTCTGGGGGGACCACACACAACACATGACCAACCGAGCTAGCACGAGGCTCAAACAGCTCTATCCTATGCTCAACAGGCGTAGCACACTGAACAGAAGGGTGTCGAGGTCCATGTACATGACACTTGTCCGACCCCTGATGACGTACGCAGCTCCTGTCTGGGGATACGCTGCGCCTACACGCCTGCGCCGTCTGCAGCTCATACAAAACAAAGTACTCAAAATCATAAGCAATGCTCCACGATACACACGCATCGCGGACCTTCACCGGGAATACCGACTTGAGACTCTCACGGAGGTAATCCACAAACTCACCACAAGACTACACAGAAACTCCAGACATTAGCAGAACCCGTTTATTCTGAATCTGGGGAACTACGACCACAACCTTAGATGGAAACATAAAAGACCAAAAGACATACTTGTAAGGACCTAACATCTATGGCCAAGCATACGGAAACATAACGGCACAGGCGGGCCACTGTTAATCAGACGCCATTACTAGATATCCAGCTGAAATACACTGACGAATAACTGGCACCACACAGGGAAGCCGTACCGTACACTGCATGCAAACAAGCTCCACACATCCCCCACACAGTGAGATGATCTATGGTCGATCTCCCACTACTGTATAACGATCTTGATTGTTCCAGGAATGTGGCAGCTGCAGCAACTGGGACACATCGCCATCGCTTGTCACGGTAATGATGCATGATACCTATACTAACTAACCCAGTCTTGCATGAGCTATCGCAGCTAGTAAGCCACTACTGCTCTTACTACCCATCCCACAGTCGCAGAGGTTTTTTCCCACGGCACGAGCTATGGCACTTTTTTCCCTCTGCTCTTCAAATCGCTACCCTCACTCGCGTTTCGTCCACTTTCTATCACCTGATGGACCGTGTTAAAGCGTAGCCTTACCCAGACGCACGGACAACATCACAGCGCAGCATCCTGTGATCCACCTACTAGATAACTAACATGTTTACGGAGGTGACAGTAGAACTTTTGGTTTGGTCACCACGTTGGTGCGGGCGTGGAGGGGCCCCATCCCTTCCGTCTGTAACGCCGCCACATGAGGGCCACAGAAGCTCTTGTTCAGAATGCAGTCTGCCACTTTAGTCACACATGCACGCACGGGGACGCCAAGTCTAATTCTATCACAGCAGACAGGGAAATGAGTGTTACATGTGGTCTGCTTCCAAAACGCCTACAGAGACGCAAAAGTGCACTTTGGAAAATTGCTGTATATATCCACTGTTAGCTCCATGTCTCATGCGATTGAGTATAACTCTCCGAGAGATGGTAGTTTGTTTTGTAAGAGGAGCATGCAGGTGTGTGGGGAAGGAATGATTTTAGGTGGTTCTCTAATTCTCTTTCTTTGAAGGTGACCTGGCAAGACGGCTGCAGATGGTGTGAGCATGATGTGGTGTATGCACTGCTACCAATGTGACGTTGCAATTAAGCACGAAAAGTACTTGTGCAGTGCAGGCACAGAAGTGAATTGAGTGTGAGGTCACAAGCGAAGATACATTCTGAACAAACAGCTCATGTGGCACTAATTTGAGTATGGTGCGGTTTGCACTGGTTGAACACAGCACCATAGAGGCTGCTAGCAAATTGTTTGCAGTAATTACGTAATGTGGCGGACTGGTGCAAAGAACTAACGTTAATACAGGTGGGTGACGTGAGTATTGGGGCAAAACCAGTACAGTCCGACTTCACATTGTTCCCAGACATACCCAAGATGGCGGTGATAACGTCATCCAAGATAGCGTCATGTAGAATTCTCAACAGCGCATGACGTCATCCAAGATGGCGGCTGTGACATAATCCAAGATGGCGGATTTTGGTGGGTGGGGAGTTTGAATTTTGCCTGGAAGAAGGTCAATTGGGCTACCTCCTCTAAGCTAACCCCCTCCTCTCCCCAAGAAAAATGGCGGGAAGTTCAAATTCCAACAGGCCAATGCATAACACCTAAGAAAATGCCAGGAAAGAAAGGTAATTTGGGCTACCTCCACTGACCTAAGTCACCCAACCGACACCTCTTCCTAGCGATTGGTGAGAAAAGGACTCAGCCTGCACTGGTCTGTTGGAGAGAATAAGGAAGGAGTGTACTTTATTTATTTTGGAACAATTTATTTAGGTATGGAGTATATTTAACACAGTGATACAGAACACACGATCTGACATGTTTGGGGTCGCGCCACACAGCTTACAGACATGCAAACCACTAAAAGACTCTGCAAAAATGCATGTTAATCGTCAGCTGTTGAAATCGTGCACCAGTCTTCATTTAAACAATTTGAGCCACTAACGCCATCCAGTGTGGGTGTTTGCCATGAGGTCCAGAGCCCAACTGACTTAGTACACAGTACCACCACGAGAGGGTCTGTCGTCCATCCTGTGACGTAATCCAAGATGTAGGAAATGATGTCAGCTGATGACGCAAGCACTGTTAGGCCTGTGACATCACAGACACACTGATAGGGTTCCCACCCCAATTCCAAGATAGCGGCGGTGGCAAATTCAAAAAGTACCATACCTCCCTCCCAGGTGGCAAATTCAAAAAGTACTTTACTGTACGACAGAAGCAGTTCAAATATGACCGTGACTGTACCACGATTCACGGTACTGCCTATGAGGACATGTAAGCCTTTATTACTATGCATTTACTTTTTCGGCACTACACCTTTACCTCCTGAGTTGAGTATCGTACTAAACCAATGTTGTAGTTGAAAGGTTAATATTAGTAAAGGCGACATCTGTCTATGCTAACCATCCCTCCTGCATGTATTTTCAAATGAGAACTCTGCTTCTCAACTGCGTATTTGGATTCTACACCTGAATGTACGTACTGTTCCTCATTCGTCATAGATGGTGATAAAGTCACCAAATATGAAGTGTCCATGTTCTTGCAGTTAACAACTGACCCATTTGATCCTACATTTTATTTATGTAGTAAATAAAAAGCTTTCTGTTGTGAAGGTTGACATTTATGTTCGAAATTTGCTTTAATGATTCAAATATGATTATACAGTGTAAATAATATGTCTAGCCATTTATATTTCTCGCAAATAATCTACTTGTAAGGATTTAAAAGCATACATCACCAACGGAAAGATCGATACCACCCACAGGAAAATTAACGACGGCTTTGAAGCGAAAAGAAGCAGCTGTATGAATATCAAGAGCTCAGATGGAAACCAGTCCTAAGGAAAGAACGTAAAGCTGAAGGAGTATATAGAGGGCCTCTACAAATGAGGTGTATTGAAGGCAATATAACATAAAGTCATACCTGCAAAATACTAACACCTTATTCTTTAGAGTAGAATGGAAAAACTGGCTGAAGCAGATCTCGGGGAAGATCAGTCTGGATTCCGGAGGAGTATGGGAACACTGGAGGCAATACGGACCCTACAACTTATGTTAGAAGAAAGGGCACGCTTACCTTTATGGTATTTGTAGACTTAGAGAAAGTTTCTTGCAGTGTCGACTGGGATATTTTCTTTGGAATTATGAAGCCATCAGTGGTAAAATATAGTGATCGAAAGGCTGTTTACAACTTGTACAGAAATCAGAGGGTAGTTTACAAACCGAGGTGCATGAAAAGGGAAGCTGTAGTTGTGAATGGCTTGAGACAGGGTTGTAGCGTATCCCCGATGTTATTCAATTTCTACGCTGAGAAAGGAGTAATTGATACGAAACATAAATTTAGGGTGGGAATTAAAGTCGAGAGAGAAGAATTAAATGCTTTGAGGTTGGGGTTAAACATCGCAGAGGGAAAACAAGAGGTCAATACAGTAAGCAGAGGCAGTTGGATGTAAGCTGCAGTAATTATTCAGAGTCTTGCCCCGTATAGAGTAGCATGTGGAGCTGTATCAAACCAGTCTTCACACCGAAGACCACAACAGCAACAAGCTACTTGTGTGGTGACGCAGCTTTCTGTTGCTACGGGGCTGACTGTACTGAGACCACCAGAATGCTCGACTTCGGTGGCCACCCTCGAACACCGCATCACAGTCGCTGACTCCGGTGCGTCACCCGCACGCTGACCGCCACGCGGCTACTGGTGGAATACAAACCGCAGCCGCTGTGTTGTGGCGAAACGTGGGTGAAGCGACGGCGGCTGGCGCATCTGGCACGGATGCTCACAGAAGTCAGGCGCCGCATTGGGGACAGGCAAGGCGACTCACCGAAATTAAGCATCCACATGGGAACAGAAAACTACCACATCCACGTCGTTTTTCTGGATCACGCTAAACGTGTTTCTAAACAAACATTGAAACGACTAATTTTTCCCGAGGGCATGCAGCTTTACTGTATGGCTAAATGATGATGGCGTCCTCTTGGGTAAAATATTCCGGAGGTAAAATAGTCCCCCATACGGATCTCCGGGCGGGGACTACTCAAGAGGACGTCGTTATCAGGAAAAAGAAAACTGGCTTTCTACGGATCGGAGCGTGGAATGTCAGATCCCTTAATTGGGCAGGTAGGTTAGAAAATTTAAAAAGGGAAATGGATAGGTTAAAGTTAGATATAGTGGGAATTAGTGAAGTTCGGTGGCAGGAGGAACAAGACTTCTGGTCAGGTGAATACAGGGTTATAAATACAAAATCAAATAGAGGTAATCCAGGAATAGGTTTCATAATGAATAAAAAAATAGGAGTGCGGGTAAGCTACTACAAACAGCATAGTGAACGTATTATAGTGGCCAAGATAGACACGAAGCCCATGCCTACTACAGTAGTACAAGTAGTGCAAGCAGATGTTGAAGAAATGTATGATGAGATAAAAGAAATTATTCAGGTAGTGAAGGGAGGCGAAAATTTAACAGTCATGGGTGACAGGAATTCGACAGTAGGAAAAGGGAGAGAAGGAAACATAGTAGGTGGATATGGATTGGGGCTAAGAAATGCAAGAGGAAGCCGCCAGGTAGAATTTTGCACAGAGCACAAATTAATCACAGCTACCACTTGGTTCAAGAATCATAAAAGACGGTTGTATACATGGAAGAAGCCTGGAGATACTGACAGTTTCCAAATAGATTATATAATGGTAACACAGAGATTTAGGAACCAGGTTTTAAATTGTAGGACATTTCCAGGGGCAGATGTGGAATCTGACCACAATCTATTGGTTATGAACTGTAGATTAAAACTGAAGAAACTGAAAAAAGGTGGGAATTTAAGGAGATGGGACCTGGATAAACTGACTAAACCAAAGGTTGTACAGAGTTTCAGGAACAGCATAAGGGAACAATTGACAGGAATGGGGGAAAGAAATACAGTAGAAGACTAATGGGTAGCTCTGATGGATGAAGTAGTGACGGCAGCAGAGGATCAAGTAGATAAAAAGTCGAGGGCTAGTAGAAATCCTTGGGTAACAGAAGAAATATTGAATTTAATTGATGAAAGGAGAAAATATAAAAATGCAGTAAATGAAGCAGGCAAAAAGGAGTACAAACGTCTCAAAAATGAGACCGACAGGAAGTGCAAAATGCCTAAGGAGGCATGGCTAGAGGACAAATGTAAGGATGTAGAGGCTTATCTCACTAGGGATAAGATAGATACAGCCTACAGGAAAATTAGAGAGACCTTTGGAGAAAAGAGAGCCACTTGTATTAATATCAAGAGCACAGATGGAAACCCAGTTCTAAGCAAAGAGGCGAAAACATAAAGGTGGAAGGAGTATATAGAGGGTCTATACAAGGGCCATGTTCTTGAGGACAATATTATGGAAATGGAAGAGGATGTAGATGAAGATGAAATGGGAGATACGATACTGCGTGAAGAGTTTGACAGAGCACTGAAAGACATGAGTCGAAACAAGGCCCCGGGAGAAGACAACGTTCCATTAGAACTACTGACGGCCTTGGGAGAGCCAGTCTTGACAAAACTCTACCATCTGGTGGGCAAGATGTACGAGTCAGGCGAAATACCCTCAGACTTCAAGAAGAATATAATAATTCCAATCCCAAAGAAAGCAGGTGTTGACAGATGTGAAAATTACCGAACTATCAGTTTAATAAGTCACAGCTGCAAAATACTAACGCGAATTCTTTACAGACGAATGGAAAAACTAGTAGAAGCAGACCTCGGGAAAGATCAGTTTGGATTCCGTAGAAATATTGGAATACGTGAGGCAATACTGATCTTACGACTTATCTTAGAAGAAAGATTAACGAAAGGCAAACCTACGTTTCTAGCATTTGTAGACTTAGAGAAAGCTTTTGACAATGTTGACTGGAATACTCTCTTTCAAATTCTAAAGGTGGCAGGGGTAAAATACAGGGAGCAAAAGGCTATTTACAATTTGTACAGAAACCAGATGGCAGTTATAAGAGTCGAGGGGCATGAAAGGGAAGCAGTGGTTGGGAAGGGAGTGAGATAGGGTTGTAGCCTGTCCCTGATGTTATTCAATCTGTATATTGAGCAAGCAGTAAAGGAAACAAAAGAAAAATTTGGAGTAGGTATTAAAATCCATGGAGAAGAAATAAAAACTTTGAGGTTCGCCGATGACATTGTAATTCTGTCAGAGACAGCAAAGGACTTGGAAGAGCTGTTGAACGGAATGGACAGTGTCTTGAAAGGAGGATATAAGATGAACATCAACAGAAGCAAAACGAGGATAATGGAATGTAGTCGAATTAAGTCGGGTGATGCTGAGGGAATTAGATTAGGAACTGAGACACTTAAAGTAGTAAAGGAGTTTTGCTATTTGGGGAACAAAATAACTGATGATGGTCGAAGTAGAAAGTATATATAATGTAGACTGGCAATGGCAAGAAAAGCGTTTCTGAAGAAGAGAAATTTGTTAACATCGAGTATAGACTTAAACGTCAGGAAGTCGTTTCTGAAAGTATTTTTATGGTGTGTAGCCATGTATGGAAGTGAAACATGGACAATAAATAGTTTGGACGAGAAGAGAATAGAAGCTTTCGAAATGTGGTGCTACAGAAGAATGTTGAAGATTAGGTGGGTAGATCACGTAACAAATGAGGAGGTATTGAATAGGATTAGGGAGAAGAGAAGTTTGTGGCACAACTTAACTAGAAGAAGGGATCGGTTGGTAGGACATATCCTGAGGCATCAAGGGATCACAATTTTAGCATTGGAGAGCAGCGTGGATTGTAAAAATCATAGAGGGAGACCAAGAGATGAATACACTAAATAGATTCAGAAGGATGTAGGTTGCAGTAGGTACTGGGAGATGAAGGAGCTTGCACAGGATAGATTAGCATGGAGAGCTGCATCAAACCAGTCCCAGGACTGAAGACCACAACAACAACAAGTATATTGTACTGTACAAACAGATCTGCAACACTAACGAAAATGTCTAACCTAAATATCAGCCGTTGGAGGGCAAGGGTTTACACTTACACCGTAAATGAAATGTACAGGGTAAATCACAATGTTTTGACAATTTCAAATTTCAGCAACGCGAAACATAGATTAACATTCTACACATGATGCAACTTTCCTTATGAAATGCTACATTCGCAGCTATACAATACTCGACCCATTTCACTCAGCTTTTTAACCCATATTTCATACGAGATTGCTGAAGGAATTCCGGAATTCTCATCGTGAATTCGAACAATTAACTGTTGCGAGTTTCTTGGCCCGTCGGAGTACGCTCTCGCCTTCAAAGAAGGTAACAGTCTGGCTCAGTAAAATCAGGCGAAAGAGGCGGCTGTTAGAGGCAAGAGTGTTTGGGAGTAATGTGGTTACCAAACGCTTCACGGGGAACTCGCAAGATTTCGTCAGATGTGTGGCATGTCGCGATGTCTTGTTGGAATCAAAGTCTACGACTGCGAAACGTGTGGATCAGGAGCGTCTGCAACACGTCTGAACACCGTGTGGTGATCGCACTTCCTTCGACCACTACGACCTCATTACTTGATGTGTCCAAGGCGAGCGCCTGCATCTTGGGCTACCCGCAGAACAGACGTGTAAAGCGGGCCGCGGACAGAGTGGGGGTTAGCTTTGCCGCTCCCCGGTCTAAGCCAACTCTAATCGGCGCCCACTACGGGAACCCCGCTTCTCAACTGCGTATTCGGATTCTACTTCAGAATATACGTACTGTTTACTCAAATCATTGATTCTCATTCGTCGTCGATGGCGCTGTAGTCGAAAAATATCAAGTGTGTCTGTTCCTGCAATTAAGAACCGACGCATTTCATTCTACGATTTATTTACGTGGTAAATAGAAACCTTCGTGTTCTGACTGTTGATACCTATATTCGAAATTTGTTTTAATGTTGCCAGTATGATTGTACAGTATAAATAATATGGTTAACCATTTATATTTCTAGCAAATAAGCTACTTATAAGGATTTAGAAGCATACATCACTAGGGAAAGACAGATACCGCCTACAGGAAAACTAAAGAGGCCTTTGGAGAATAAAGAAGCAGTTGTATGCATATCAAGAGCTCTGATGGAAAACCTGTCCTAAGACAAGAAGGTGAAGGTGAAATGTGGGAGGAGTATGCAGGAGGTCTCTACAAGAGCTCGCGGTATTCACGGTTCTACTATCTTTGGCACGTCATGTGACGGAACATAGTTAACAATGTATCCTGGAGTGGCCGTGGTTTATTTTAAATTTTCAGAACATTGTGAAACACTCTGTAGAAGCAAATGCGTTGGACGTTATTTGAGAAAACAGGCTCAGTTGGTATTTGTCGATTAGAGCGCCGTCTATGTTAGGCGGAAAGCAATCGTTTGAGTAAACTTTACCTATATTTTAACGTAGAATCCGCATATAAAATAAAAATTGGAGGAAGTGGTACGGCGAGGTGTCACATTTGTAAATGCAAAGTTGACATTCCCCATGCAGGAGGGGTGGTTAGGAGGTGGCTAGTTTGTGCCACCGACAGATAGCCCCTCTACTAATACCAGCTTTTCACCTGGAACATTTTTCTCGTACAACTTGTCATTTCTGAGATACATAGTTGTCTCAAGTTGAAACAAGTTCCATGTATGTAATAAAATCAAATGATTGACACTTGCTCTTCAAACACACAATAAAGTTTTTTTTATTTCCTGAGAGTAACCATTGTTCGGTTACATTTAATCATTATTTACTTTAATATTCCGGACAGTCTACCTCTTTCAACTACATTTACTATAGATAAAAACTTACGAACAAATAATCTTTGAGGAAAAAAGGGGCTGTAATTGCACGAAAGGTGCACTTTTGTTTTTCCACAGGAAATCTGTTTGTTACACGCATGCGCAACATTCTACTACGATTGCACCTTGCCCGTACTTCAGATATGTACAACGTGGTGTGATAAAGGTTATGGACATCTCTTGAATGTTGGCTTGTTGTTCTGCTAATCACGCAAGTTACCTGACGACTGGTAAGGAACATGATTGACAGGAAACTACGTAATTCCTTTCTGTTCTACACTGAAGAGCCAAAGGAACTGGTACACCTGCCTAATATCGTGTAGGGCCCCCGCAAGCACCCAGAAGTGCTGCAGCGCGATGTGTTATGGATTCGAATATCATCCGAAGTAGTGCTGGAGAGAATTCACACTGTGAATCCTGCAGAGCTGTCCATAAATCTGTAATAGTTCGAGTGGCTGGAAATCTTTTCTGAACGACACGTTGCAAGGAATCCCAAATATCCTGAACAATGTTCATACCTCGCGAGTATGGTGGCCAGCGGAAGTGTTTAAATTGAACAGAGTGTTCCTGGAATCACTCTGCAGCAATTCTGGACGTGTGGGGTGTCACATTGTCCCGCTGGAATTGCCCAAGTCCGTCGGAATGAACAGCGGACACGAATGGATGTAGGTGCTCATAGAGGATGCTTACGTACGTGTCACTAGTCAGAGTCGTATCTAGACGTTTAAGGGAACCATACAACTAAGCCGACTGGAGTGGCCTAGCGGTTCTAGGAGCTACAGTCCAGAACCAAGCGACCGCTACGGTCGCAGGTTCGAATCCTGCCTCGGGCACGGATGTGTGTGATGTCCTTAGGTTAGTTAGGTTTAAGTAGTTCTAAGTTCTAGGGGACTGATGACCTCAGATGTTAAGTTCCATAATGCTCAGAGCCATTTGAGCGATACAACTGCCGTCGCCCCACACCATTACTCAGCATCCACCAGCTTGAACAGTCCCCGGCTGACATGCAGGGTCCACGAATTCATGAGGTTGTGTCCATACCCACACGCGTCCATCCGCTCGATACAATTTGAAACGAGACTCGTGCAACCAGCCAACATGTTTCCAGTCACAACAATGCATTGTCGGTGTTGACGGTCGCAGGCGAGGCGTAAGGCTTTGTGTCGTGGTGTCATGAATGGTACAGGAGTGGGCCTTCGGCTCCAAAAGCCCATATCGATGATGTTTTGTTGAATGGTTCACATGCTGGCACTTGTTGATGGCCCAGCATTGAAATGTGCAGCAATTTCTGGAAGAGTTGTACTTTTATGACGCTGAACAATTCTCTTCAGTGTCGTTGGTCTCGTTCATGCATGATCTTTTTCCGGCCGCAGCGATGTCGGAGATTTGATTTTTTACCGGACTCCTGATACTCACGGTTTACTTGTGAAATGGTCGTACGGGAAAATCCCCACTTCGTCGCTACCTCGGAGATGCTGTATCCCATCGCTTGTACGCCGTCTGTAACACCACGTTCAAACTGACTTAAATCTTGATAACCTGCCATTGTGACTGCAGTAACCGATGTAGCAACTGCGCCAGACACTTGTTGTCTTATACAGGCGTTGCCGACCGCATCGCCGCTTTCTGCCCGTTTACATGTCACTGTATTTGAATACGCATCCCTATGCCAGTTTCTTTTTCGTTTCAGTGTATTTACGTGGTAAATAAAAACCTTTGTTTTCTGACTTTTGCCATCTATCTTCGAAATTTGCTTGAATGATGCAAATAGGATTATACACTGTAAATAATATGGGTATCCATTGATATTTCTGACAATTAAGCTACTTGTAAGGGTTTAGGACCATACATCACTAGAGAAAGACAGATACCGCCTGCAGGAAATTTAAAGAGGCCTGTGGAGAAAAAAGAAGCAGCTGTATGAATATCAAGGGCTCCGATGGAAAACAAGTGCTAAGAAAAGAAGGGATAACTGAAATGTGGAAGGAGTATGCAGAAGGTCTCCACAAGAGGTCACGATATCTATGGTTTTACTTCGGACACCACGTCACGGGACATAGTTAGCAATGTATCGTGGAGCAGCCATAGTATGTTTTCAATCGTTAAAAAACCCCGTAGAAGCAAATGCGTTTGTCGTTATTTGCGAAAACAGACTCAGTAGATATTTGCTGATTAGAGTGCCATCTACGACGGAGGGAAAACAATGGTTTGAGTGAACTTTACGTATTTCTGACGCAGAATCCGTATATACAATGAATATTGGTGGAAGGGTTAGGCAGAGGGGAAATTTTGGTGGAAGGGTTAGGGGAAGTGGTCACATTAGGAAATGCAAAGTTAACACTGCCCCTGCAGAATTGGGTGTTTTTGAGGTGGCTAGTTGCAGCACAGGCAGATGGCCTGCTTACTGACAATAAGAGTGTACCTATGTAATGTCTCCACGGAATGTAATATTACGATGATGCGCTACCGTAACTGAGACGATAACGCACTTTGCTGTTGCAACAACGTTCTCTGCTGTGAAAAAAAGTACGTAGTTTTTTTGCAATTGTTGGAGATAAGGAATGCCGATTGCACATTGCGTTTTTTTATGTCAGATAAATTTGCATATAGTCGTATTTTGGTGCGCAGAGGTCAACTTGTAATTGCAATTATCAAGAATAAAAAATTTGTATTATGAGAAATAAGGTAAATGTCGTACACGAACTTCTATTCGGTGTTGGATCGCCGGACCTTCATAAAAACTATTAGTGTGTTTAACAATACGGTGCATAGTGATTTCTTCGCGGATTATGGGGAGTACGTACGTCCTATACGCACAGTGTTAAATTTGCAGTATTGATGACCCATTATCTCAGTACCTGTAACAGATAGAGATCTGAAATTTTTGGGATATATAGTATCACTCCTTTTCTGATTACTAAACCAGAATCAAAATGTACAGAGAAATAATTAGATAGTTATGTTTTTTAAAAAATGTTCTTCCATATTTTCTTTTAAAAGTCCACTTTTTCTTCCGTAAGTAAAAAACCGTTAGAGGTAGAGATGTTTCGGGAGGTTCAGTAGGTGCAGTGTACTAAGTCGTAACATAGCGCAAAAGTAGAGATATGTATCTGTAATAGTTCCTGATATAATGGGTTAAAAATATCGTTTCTGGCAAATCAAGTTCAAACATTTTATTTGATATTAACTTATACATGGAGGCATGCCAGCTTCTAGAAACAGCCAGGCCCTCAATCAGCATTATTTGGATCCTGTTCTTGACTATCCTGTAAACCTGGAAGCTTCCTTCTTTTCCTGCCTCTTGCTTCTTGAGTCATTTCTTCTGCAGCACGCTGGGGTTTCATGATCCTAAGTCGATCCATTCGCTGAAAGGCTTGCAGTGTGTTGGCACCTGCAGTGCTGCAGTGATACCAAGTTCCTCTAGTACCCCAATTCTCCGCTTTATACCATCATTAAACGTTATCACAGCATCACAAACACCCAAGCATAGAGTTTTCCTTCCTACATTTTTTTGGTATGCGGGTCCAAATTGCATTATTGGAAGACTCATTAGGGTTTTATGTTCGACCATGGAGACATTTGGAAAGAAGGTCAGGATGAGCTAATTCTCTATATATTGGTTTAATAGCTTCCATCACTGCAGATGGTATGTTATTTTTGTGCCTAAATTGTTCCTCGCTACCCGCTGCCAGAGCTTTGCGGTACTTGCACCATGAATCAGCACCAGGTGGACAAAGACCATGTACAGGTGTATCATCTGTGGAAGATTTGTGGCAGAATGTAGCCCACACTGCTCGTTGCATCCCTTGTAGGTCATGTGTATTGTTTCTTATTGCCATTCCATAACAATGCTGGAGTTCATCAGTGTTTTTGTCTGTAAGTCTTCCTTTACCATTTAGAGTCTTTCCATCTGATAACTTCTCTTTTCCTTTTGTCTGCTTCAGTTTTCGGAGACGTGTTCCCACCCGTTTTTGAACGTGGCCCACACATTCAATCTTAACAATATGCTTATTACCGTAAGGTTGGCTTTCCACTACTGATTTGTAAGCTTTTGTATCACCATCCCCCAAGTACTCAGTGTAGCACACACCTCTCTCCTGTTGTGAACGTCTGAACACAGGAACAACTGCAGCAGCCTCCATACCCCCACTAGTTCCCTCATAATTCTTAGCACAATTTGTTTTATGTCTTCACTTGTTTCATCAACTGATCTACACTGACGACAGTATTTAGTTAGCACTTCAATGTCCAAAACTTTACCTGTGTCAACACTAGTGACAGTTGCAACTGCATTTTTTGATGTCTGACCTCTCTTCTGCCATGTGCCATCAACTGCCACAGATAAGTCTGTTGTGTTATTTAATTCTACTGCTTCTTTAGCAGCAGCTTTCATAGAAGCAACAGCAACAGATTTGACACACTCGCCAATTACTTCTGCGTACTTACTTGATCTGGTTGGTGGGTTTGGCAAGTTCAGCGTAGCACATAATACTTCAGCTGCAGTCAATCCGTTCCCAATGCACCTCATTCCATACAGGAATCTAACATTGCCCTCAAACAAGTCATTCTTGCACTTTTCAGAAAGCCAAAATGATGTCGAGAGCCTGCAAACTTTGCACTGAATATCAAGTTTGTTAGCCAGTCCAGTTCTTGCAGGCGAGTCCTCAGAGATGCTAATTTGCCCACCACAAACCTTACATGACACAGCATCTTGCAAAACTTGTCCTAACACATTCAAATCTAATAGAACATAACCTAAACTATTTTGATCTTTGCCAATAAATAAATCCTCATGGTCTCCAAGTTTCCTCTTCGAAGCACTAGTAAGAGTGTCCTTATCACGGGTCTGTGAAAAATCTATTTCAGGATCAACACTGGATTCAGATTTTGTGATATGCTGATTTCCATGAAAACGTCGCTTCTTAAAACAACCCTTTCGTTTCGTCATGTTGAAAAGAGGTATAATAACACACCGAACCACTATGTTTTCAGTTCAAAACTTATGAAACACAACAACCACAAACAAAATGCATGTCCTATACCACCATTTCTGTTTACACAGTACAACCTCTTAACACGAACATTAACGTAATTTCAAGGAATAAATAGCTGAAAACCACAGCCTTCTAGATTGAATAGTTCAAGAGATAGTGACACTTCGGCAAGTCAGTGCAGAACGACCGGATAATTTTACATACGCACTATTAATTTTGAAATGATAAAAACTACACTTCCAATTGGAATTTTTCGACAAATAATGCATCAAATTATTCAGGAGATATCAAATATTAATAAGAGATAATAATCCGAAAATGTCACTTTTCGACCAATTCCCCTTAACAATACTGGGCGAATCTTCTACTATCACGGTCCGAACGACGCGCAGTATTTCGCCGTCAGCTTGCGTGTTCAAGACGTTCCCTGAGGGGCCAGTTTGTTAGTCAGAAGATACCACACTGCCACTGTTGTTCAACCTTCTCATTCTGAAGGTGTTTCCAGAAAATCTCATGGCGGCTGTGAGTACTTTAGCTGCCAAGGGAGACGGAGTCTTCATCGCGAGTTGTAGCAGTTTTCGCCAACTTTGCCCGGCGTTCTCTGAGAACCGGAGAAACGGAAACCTCCGACCGCCAACTCGTCCTGTACCTAACCCGTTTTCTCATTATAGCAGCCATGAAGAAAACATAATCATCTAAAATCAATTTTTTTCACAGATTTTAATCTTAGACAGATAAAAAGTTTTAGAATGAATGCATCTAGGCAAAAAAAAGATCAGAAAGAGCTTAATGGCAGTACCTTTCTTATCTGTGTCAAAGTCAAAGATCAAGTTGCCTAATTAATTAATTTATTTTTACAATGTAGCAGATAATTATACCTAGAACATTTTCCTCTACAAAACGTAGTTTTTCAGATGTGTAGTTGGATCAGGTTAAAACAAACTCCGTGTATATATTACAATCAAATATCTGACGCTTGCTCTTCAAACACAGTATTAAGTTTCTTGTTTCCTGAGATTAAAGACTCTTCTATTACATTTAATTTTTATTTGCTTTAATATTGCGGTTCGTGTGCCTTTCGCAGCCACAGTTGCTATATACAAAAACTTACGAGCAAATACTCTTTGACATAAGAAGAGGCCGTAATTGCACAACAGCTGCACTTGAGTTTTTCCACAGGAAATTTGTTTATCCATCACATGCGTAACATTCTAGAAAGATTGCGCCTTGCCGTACTTCAGATATCTGCAGCGTGGTGTGATACAGGTTATGGACGTCTCTTGACTGTTGGCTTGTTTGTTTGCTAATCGCGCAAGTCACCTGACGATTGATAAGGAACATGATTCACAAGCAACAACGTAATTCCTTTCTGTTCTACACTGAAGAACAAAGGAAATTGGCACACCTGCCTAATATCGAGTAGGGCCCCCACGAGGATGCAGAAGTGCCGCAACACGACGTGGCATGGACTCGACGAACGTCTGAAGTAGTGCTGGAGGGAACTGACACCGTGAGTCCTGCAGGGCTGTCCATAAATCCGGAAGAGTAAGAGGGGATGGAGGTCTCCTCTGAACAGAACGTTGCGAGGCGTCCCTGATATGTTGAATAATGTTCATGTCTCCGGAGTTTGGTGGCCAGCGGAAGTGTTTAAACTCAGAAGAGTGTCCCTGGAGTACTCTGCAGCAATCCTCGGCGTGTGGGGTGTCACATTGTCCTGCTGTATTTGCCCAAATGGGTCGGAATGCTCAGCGGACACGAATGGATGTAGGTGATCAGATGGCATGCTACCGTACATGTCAGGTGTCTGAGTCGTATCTAGACGTGTCGGGGGTCCCATATCGTTCCAGCTGCACACGCCCCACACCATTACAGAGCCTCCACGAGCTTGAACAGTCCCCTGCTGACATGCAGGGTCCATCTATTCATGAGGTTGTCTCCATAGCTGTACATTTCCATCTGCTCGATACAATTTGAAACGACCTTCGTCCGACCAGGGAACATTTCCCAGTCATCAACAGTCCAATGACAATGTTGACGGGCCGAGGCAAGGTTCAAAAGGGTTAAAATGGCTCTGAGCACTATGGGACTTAACATCTATGGTCATCAGTCCCCTAGAACTTAGAACTACTTAAACCTAACTAACCTAAGGACATCATACAACACCCAGTCATCACGAGGCAGAGAAAATCCCTGATCCCACCGGGAATCGAACCCGGGAACCCGGGCCCGAGGCAAGGTGTAAAGCTTTGTGTCACGCAGTCATCGAGAGTACACGAGTGGGCCCTAGACTCCAAAAGCCCATACCGATGATGTTTCGTCAAATGGTTCACACGCTGACACTTTTTGATGGCCCAGCATTCAAATCTGCAGCAATTTGCGAAAGGGTTGCACTTCTGTCGCTCTGAACGATTCTGTTCAGTCATCGTTGGTCCCGTTCTTGCAGAATCTTTTTCCGGCCGCAGTGATGTCAGACATTTGACTTTTTACAGGATTCGTGATATTCACGGTACACTCGTGGAACGCTGGTATGGGAAAAACCCCTCTTCATCGCTACCTCGGAGATGCTGTGTGTCATGGATCATGCGCCGACTATAACACAACGTTCAGGCTCACTTAAATCGTGACGACGTGCCACTGTAGCAGCAGGAACCGATCAAACGACTGCGCCAGAGACTTGTCGTCTTATATATTCTGCATGTTTACATATCTCTGTATTTGGATACGCATGCCTGTAGCTGTTTGTTTAGCGTTTCAGTGTATGTGATTTCGAATGTTCCGGACCTTGACACAGGTAATGTTACTTCCTTCTCTCTCCCTTGGGTGGTTTCAACCAAGAGACACAGCCAGTGCTCCCGAGTACAGGACTCTCTGCTCTGTGGCTCTCTTGGCGGGAACAGTATTCTAGGTCGTGGCTGGCAGCTCGTGCTGGGCTGTGGACGCCCGCTGCAGCTGGCTGGCTGGGTCGGTGTACTGGAAAACGCGCCCAGCGAAGAACGCGCCCAGTGAGATTCCGCCCAGAAAGCGTCCAGGACGGGTCCGCCAATCCCCTTGCCCCGCAGACAAAAGAGCTGAGGGACGCTGCCTGGAGGTTTCCCAGCTGGAGTTTGCAGCCGTCAGACAGGGAAAGAGAGACAGAGAGAGAGAATTAAGTTTCTACCACACACCACTTCAAACTGCAGTAAATACAAGAGATTACATTCTTTTGCTTCATTTGCAGTACCATTCAGCAGTCATTATCAATATAATTTTCATTATAACAACTACACTTCTTGAATACTCAGAAATATCAAGTGACTCTATACTTAGCGATTACTAATGTCACTTAATTTTAACTCTTAATTTATAAAAAGTAGCGACGAATTGGGGTGGTGACTCTTGAATGAGAAGTACAGTTGTAAAAGGGTTGACTCTAAAAAGGGTTCGCCTTTGTTTCGGTGTTTTGTAAAACACATATACTATATTTTAAAAATTATCTGACTTCCATCGCACTTTATCCAGGCTTTGGACTGGCTAAAAGAGCGAAAGTCATTTAGGGGTGTTTAAAATCAGCTTATAAGCATCGTCAATATATATTTTTCTTAATTTGTATTATTTTATATAAGTTGCTATTTACATTTGAACACTATTGTATCTATATACATCTTCTGATAAATTCAGTCAAGTTTCTGTAGGTAGGATATGGCTTCCAAGCAATCCTTGATCTCACCATCCTCTTCGTATTTTTTTACTATTTTTCCCAACCTTTCATCACTTTTCATGTAGACTGTTTTTTTCCGTTTACCTTCCATACTCAGTTCTGCCCTCGTTAAGGCGCTCGCTGAATTTTCTGATTCTCTTTTCAAACACCTAAATCGTCGTTACTTTTCCGATTTGGTTCAGCAAACATGTTATTGATTTTGTGGTGCCAACCTTCTACAGCGCTGGTTGTTCGGTGGCGCCGTTTGTAGCAACTCCAAAGGTTGATAGTGGTTTCTTCACTTTCCAACCATCTATCTACGAAGTAGTCAAAAAATTCATAAAGTTTGGGGATTTCCGGCGCATGTGAATGTATCTCCAGCCAACCATCACATACATCTTCAGGCCGTAGAAACGCCAGTGCAGCACACATGCGAACGTGTTGTCTCACTTCTTCGTTTTCTTTGTATTCACGAATAAGTCGTAGCTCTTGAACTTTTCTGCAGAGACACTTTTACATGTGGAAATAACATCCACGCACTTCGGCTGTCGGAAATACAACTTTAATTGCTGAAATCGCAGCTGATTCGAAGTCTACGGTCTCGTTTGAAGGTTCCATTCTGGAATTCTTTCCATCAAATTTCGGAAAAGACGGACTTACGTCTCTTTTCTTTTGTTTGGCAGTACTGCAAAGGAAACTGGATAGACGTTTGTCTCATTATTTGTACTCCCAAAGTGGGCGTGAATGGTGTATATTTGCGAAAACTGTTTGCCGCAGCACTTGAACGTACCATCCATAAAAAAAGTCTTGTTTACTCCTCAGAGCCTCTCTTCCTGCCCTTCCGCTAAAAACTACTATCCTCTCTCCTAGTTTGTAGTCGCTTAACAGAAAACTGCTGCCACCGTTCATAGCTAGTAAATCTGCCTTTAGTCAATTTCTTCTCTTGTCGGTGGATCTCTCTCATTTCCCTGTGATTTTGCCCGCTGGTAGTACAAAGCTCTCTTCGTTGTTTGCTGCTATGGCATATCAGTGACAAAATCATAGCCTCGATTATGCAGCCAACCCAGCTCCTCTGAATACATTTTTTTAAATAGACATCTCTTCGTCTCTTGCCCTCGTGGTTCAAAGTCTTCCTTACTTGCAACTGAGCGATACCTGGAGGTCCACATTGATGCTCGAATGAAAAAAGCACTGTCGAATCCTTTGTTTTCAGCACTCCGCAGCAGCGGTTTGCTCTCTGTCTTGAACAGCGCCACGTTACTGTTCCATCTTCTTTAGTTCTCTTCACTATGTAAGAACAACCCTCGTAGTGGAAAATGGCTTACCGTGATTAGAGGTTGAAAATTCCATATCTGAACTACTGTGTCGAAAATGCACGAATCGCGCGATGTGAACTCTTCTACAGCCAGCATGGCACTAAGGCTGTGTTTGTGTATCAGACAGTCGGCGGCTGTGCCTGGTACCGGGGGAGGGAGGCAGGTCCCTGTGTCCGAGGTTCAAAAAATGGCTCTGAGAACTATGGGACTTAACTTCTGAGGTCATCAGTCCCCTAGAACTTAGAACTACTTAAACCTAACTAACCTAAGAACATGACACACATCCATGACCGAGGCAGGATTCGAACCTGCGACCGTAGCGGTCGCACGATTCCAGACTGTAGCGCCTAGAACCGCTCGGCCACTTCGGCTGGCCCTGTGTCCGAGGAGCAGGTAGTTCAGGGTGATTAGGGCGGCCCAGGCGAAGGTAAGCCTGACACAAAGGGAGCGAATCTCACACATTTCTGGTCGGGCGCGAATCTCACTGGGCGCGATTTTCATAGATTCGGTTGGGTCAGGTAAGAGGCGGGCAGGGGGCGAGGCCGCGCCCAGCAGACAAAGCCCTGCAGGGCTCCGGGCTCAGCCCAGAAGGGCTCACTCCCAGAGGCCCTTCAGTGAGGCCCTGCAGGGGAGGGGCGTGGCGCTGGGCGCTCCTCCTGGAGAACAGCTGACACGCTGCACGCTGCGCTGTTCTCCACCTCCAGTGGTGCTCCGTCCAGCTTCCACGTACGTGTCCCAGTTGCCTCGGTCTGACACACAAAACCTAAAACTGTCGCCACTGAGTAAATAACCGGAACCTGAAACCCCTTCTGTGTCTGTTAATGGATGACATGTTGCAATACGTGATCTTCCAGCAGTGCAACCCATTATTATCTACTTACATCGTGCCTCTCCTCAGACATCACATCGAAGGTGTCGCAGGAGCGGTGGTCAGTATTCGAGAGCGTGACAGGAACGATCACTTGAAGCAAACAAATCTAGTCAACGTGGGCTCTAAAGAGATACTAGCAATTCTTCATCCTAGATACTATGGTTCAAATCCCTTATAGTGCCATCTCTTACCTTTCACTGTTTTGATCGGTTGTAGTATCGACCACATTAAGAAAAAATCTCCAGTACTCATTGGATCTAAAGTGCATACTAAGATATCACCACTCGTTCATCTCAGCTACTGTAAAACGCACCACTTCTAATCAAGAAGTGCCCATAATTTGAACCATACATTTTGAGCACACGTTTACTGGACTTTTGTTTATCTGCTCAATAATACCTCCTCACAAAATAAGAAAAGCAAAGAGGTCACAGTAGAAGAGATTTGTTTCGCACTGCATGTACAAGTGGTCGTACCTCTTAGGTATGCATTTTAGAGACGTTGTTTACTAGACCTTTTCTCTGGATGACCGTGTTCCTATCATATCCCTGACAACAGACGATTTGTCCTGGCACACGATATACACTCCTGGAAATTGAAATAAGAACACCGTGAATTCATTGTCCCAGGAAGGGGAAACTTTATTGACACATTCCTGGGGTCAGATACATCACATGATCACACTGACAGAATCACAGGCACATAGACACAGGCAACAGAGCATGCACAATGTCGGCACTAGTACAGTGTATATCCACCTTTCGCAGCAATGCAGGCTGCTATTCTTCCATGGAGACGATCGTAGAGATGCTGGATGTAGTCCTGTGGAACGGCTTGCCATGCCATTTCCACCTGGCGCCTCAGTTGGACCAGCGTTCGTGCTGGACGTGTAGACCGCGTGAGACGACGCTTCATCCAGTCCCAAACATGCTCAATGGGGGACAGATCCGGAGATCTTGCTGGCCAGGGTAGTTGACTTACACCTTCTAGAGCACGTTGGGTGGCACGGGATACATGCGGACGTGCATTGTCCTGTTGGAACAGCAAGTTCCCTTGCCGGTCTAGGAATGGTAGAACGATGGGTTCGGTGACGGTTTGGATGTACCGTGCACTATTCAGTGTCCCCTCGACGATCACCAGTGGCGTACAGCCAGTGTAGGAGATCGCTCCCCACACCATGAGGCCGGGTGTTGGCCCTGTGTGCCTCGGTCGTATGCAGTCCTGATTGTGGCGCTCACCTGCACGGCGCCAAACACGCATACGACCATCATTGGCACCAAGGCAGAAGCGACTCTCATCGCTGAAGACGACACGTCTCCATTAGTCCCTCCATTCACGCCTGTCGCGACACCACTGGAGGCGGGCTGCACGATGTTGGGGGCGTGAGCGGAAGACGGCCTAACGGTGTGCGGGACCGTAGCTCAGCTTCATGGAGACGGTTGCGAATGGTCCTCGCCGATACCCCAGGAGGAACAGTGTCCCTAAATTGCTGGGAAGTGGCGGTGCGGTCCCCTACGGCACTGCGTAGGATCCTACGGTCTTGGCGTGCATCCGTGCGTCGCTGCGGTCCGGTCCCAGGTCGACGGGCACGTGCACCTTCCGCCGACCACTGGCGACAACATCGATGTACTGTGGAGACCTCACGCCCCACGTGTTGAGCAATTCGGCGGTACGTCCACCCGGCCTCCCGCATGCCCACTATACACCCTCGCTCAAAGTCCGTCAACTGCACATACGGTTCACGTCCACGCTGTCGCGGCATGCTACCAGTGTTAAAGACTGCGATGGAGCTCCGTATGCCACGGCAAACTGGCTGACACTGACGGCGGCGGTGCACAAATGCTGCGCAGCTAGCGCCATTCGACGGCCAACACCGCGGTTCCTGGTGTGTCCGCTGTGCCGTGCGTGTGATCATTGCTTGTACAGCTCTCTCGCAGTGTCCGGAGCAAGTATGGTGGGTCTGACACACCGGTGTCAATGTGTTCTTTTTTCCATTTCCAGGAGTGTATATTTCCTAGCTCTGTCGCTGTGGAGTTTACGAACAACTTTGTGTGTAATTTTGCAGCGAACAGCAGCATATATTACTGAAATGTAAATAAAGCATACTCTTTGTTCGTCGGCACAAGACCATCGACGCGCCATGTTCGACCGAAAACTGCGTCGCCCCTCACTTACAATGCTAGTCTCATCAACCACAGATACCCAGAATGAAGTCTTGCTCTGCAACGAAATGTGCGCCGACGTGAAGCGTCCTGGCTGTCTAAAACGGTGAGCTAGACTGGGGCCCGAATCTGGGACTCTTCGTTGCCAGCGCCCTACCGACTTAGCCACGCAAGTGCGACTCACGACCCCTCGCCTCACCTCTACTTCCCCCCAGTACCGCACCTCCCACGTTCGAGTCTGTGTCCGGCACGCAGTTTTAAACTACCAGGACATTTCCAACTGACGACACTTCAAACCTCGCGTGAACTGCGCTGTCTGTTTGCAGACTTCGTGTAGGCCATTTTTAGGTGTGTCAGAATTAAAGTTCCGCCGCCTCCATATTCATGTTCCATCATGGGAATAGTTCTAGAAGATGCTGACTCGTTCAGAAGAAACTGCAACAACCAACCATTGAACGTCATACAGAATGCGACATAGACTTGAATAACACTACCTCCAGCTTTGTGCACAAAGGCGTACAGTATTCAGCAGGTTTCATTTACAATAGGCTACCGCCAGAACAGCAAATGTTAAGTGATAAACCCAACTATTCAAATAGAAGAGAAATGGTTCCCTCGTGGGACATTGTGGCTATTCCATACGGGATTTCCTAACTGTGGCTGACAATTATTCTTGTATATCTCTTGTTTTTAGTGTTTTATGGAATCCTTAAACCCGCTTCCAGTTTTCTGTAAGCTATGCACTGCCTAGTTTCGTGACCAAGTATCAGTGGCACATATGCTGCCACAGGATAAATAATTATATAAATACAAGTAAGCAAATACATGGCTGCAGGGCGAACGTTCAACCGTAAAGCATTCTGTTTCAGTTCTCGCAATGTAAAAGACTCACGATTTTCCAGCTAAACAATGAACCATGCACTATTTACGGAGGTACTCTTCTGAACCCTCACATGTGTTCCTCAGCACCTTCCATGTGATATAAAACAACACATTTGGTTACCACACTGTAGGTACGATAACCTTTCACGTCTGCAAAGTCCCATTCTTTACTTACAATATTACACGTATCAAGCCTCGCCATCCTCGGATGTTTTACTGCAGAACTCATGAATAATTTCTGCCCAGTGTTGTAAGGAACACTTTTTCACATTAACCCCTTCAGTTTGTTCTGTGATCATTGAAGTGAGCAATAAAAATAAAGCCCATTCTCATTTTCTTAACACAACTGCGATAAATAATTTTCAAGATACAGCATGCCCAATTATTAATGAAAATGTTAGTCCTGTTCATCATCATTATGATTATTCAGCTCGCTTACTTCGATTTACAGTAGAACCATCAACTACCATGCTGCGAGGAACAGTAGCCTAAAACAGTCTGCTGTGTTTGTGGAACAAACTTTGAGTTGTGTTGTGCGAACAAACCACGTTTTGCTTCAGTTACTACATTCTCAGTGAAACGTGCCTTTCCAGGTGAACAATGCACCATTAATTGATTACAGTGTTTCACTTCTCAATCCACAAGTATGCTCCTCAGCTACCTGACTATTAAAATAGTACCACCTTGAGAGAAGCAAGAGGTATGGAGGGGTAAACTTAAAATAAATTCAACTGGTTGCTAATCAAACAATGAATATTCTCCTCACTGTTCAACCCGTTTTCCACAACCATTTCTGATAGGTGCTGAACCTTCTTGGGTACCATTATAAAGGGATCAGTGACCTACTGTAACTTGGTGTAGATGGCTAAGGGATACTTGAAGGGCAAAGCGAGTCTGAAGCATATTGTGCTGTTGTACGTGAAACTTCAGTGAAGTTGACTCTAGCTGTACAATCCACCATTTATAAAGTTACTCTTCAAAATCCCGCCAAAGCTCTTCAGCGCCTGTGCTGTTCTGTACAGAATCAGCATGAGGTACCAAGCTGTAGTTAAAAATAACAAAGAAGAACTCTCGTTTTCTAGGAGAATATTCAATAATGGCGAAGCATAACGTTTAAGCTTAACATTGCTCCGTTACTTACTCACTACTACACTCTTCTAATTTTAGTTACTACACCGTTGTTAACAAGTTTTTCCAACTGAACAATGCACTGTTGATTACTTACGGTAATATTCAGCTCAGTCGTATGCCTCATTACCCAGTTTCATTATAGTGACACACAGGTCCGGACTACAGTACCGTGTTGTAAGGAACAGTGGCCTAGAACAGTCTGTGGAGTTCGTTGAGAGAATTGTTATTCACAGCGGTCCGTCCTTACATTCCACAGTATCATTACAGTGAAACACACGATCTGCTTTCGATGTCATATTGACTGGAATAGTAACTTAAATATGGTTGTTGCGAGAACATTAAAGTGAATATTGTGACCCAAACACAATCTGCTTCCTGTTTATATTTGTCAGGAACATTTTAATATTTGTTGCGAATTGAGGAACAGTGTGACTCTGTCTAATGTGATAGCTAGTGAAACAGAAAATCAGTGGTATGGAATATAAGACTGTTAATCCTACGAACTGTTACTCTGGAGAAAACCAGTGACAATGTAGACTTGATATAACGTGCTACGACTCAGTGTATTTGTATCTGTAAGCCTTACAGTTTGGTGTATACATAAAAGAGACACTGCGGCAGCGTCTCTCTCCACGACGTTCTCTCTCTGGCGCTCTTTCTCTGCCTCTGTCGTCGTTATAAGATGGCTCCGCGTCTTCCAGGTTTGTACGACTGTACAGTTCGTTATTAACTGTGAAATACGTTTTCGAGTTAACCCGTCATGTAACGCTTTTACTGTATTTCGTGTTCGTAATCGCCCTGTGTCAAATAACGAAGCGTTTGCAGCACTGCCAGCACGTAGCATCGCAGGAGCTGCCAGACAGCCGCCATTACGCAACAAATTAGAACTGTAATGCTTTTATTTACAGCTGCACAACTGCTCGCACAATTAGGGTGACATTTCTATTTCACAGGAACCTGTGTACCTGGAAGGGATTTTATTTACATCGATGTACACAATAAAAAGATTGTTTTTTCAGCTGGCCTGGGTACGAACCAACAAATACATAATTTGAAGTCATGTTATAAAGGAAAAGTGTGGGACTGTGCACTGGTAAGCCATTACACCTAAAACTCACGCCGTCTACTGGCCGCAAGGGGCCCATCGGTACCATCCGGCCGCCGTGTCATCCTCAGCTGAGGACAGGAGGGGCGTGTGGTCAGCACACCACTCTCCCCACTGTTATGATGGTTTCCTTTGACCGGAGGCGCTACTGTTCGGTCGAGTAGCTCCTCAATTGGCATCACGAGGCTGAGTGCATTCCGGGAAATGGCACCGGCGCATGGCGGCCGGATGGTCAGCCATCCAAGTGCCTGCCAAGCCCGACAGCGCTTAACTTCGGTGACCTGACCGGAACCTGTGTATCCACTGCGGCAAGGCCGTTGCCGGTAAACCATTACACTGAGAAGCTTTTACAGTGAAAGTCATTTGCAGTGGCATAGTTGATTGTGTGATGCGAAAATGGATGTAGTTACATACGCTTTATCGTCAAGAGATTTTTTTTTTTTCCTTGGTCATCGCTTATAACAGTATTGACGCCACACACTCACAACAATTTCGTGCAAGACCTAGTTCAGTATTATTAAAGTAAATGTGCCTCAGAACTGTCTCTCATTTACGCCGCAATCGAAACTGATAGGCTCAGAACCCATGCAATATTTTGCGAACTGATTTCCAAACAATACCTGGATTTATTAAAAAATACCAGCATTTAATTACAAAAAAACAAAAATAATTTTCGAAATCGAGACACCACAGTTTCCAGAATAGTAGCCGGACACGATCGGCCAGTTGGATAATGCTTCAAATCGTACTTATGGTGTAATTCGACTCGTCCTCTGCTTCCTTAATGTAACACGTTGTATCACATTAGGATATCCTGTTGCTGGTAACATTCGAACGAAATAACTACATGGTAGTTGAAAAAATATTGTAGCGAGTAGCAGAAACAAAGTGCATCCCGATTTCTGATTCTGTGACGTGAGACATGATCTTGTAGCTCGAAAATGCCACTTCCTTTACATCCTCTGTTAACTGAGCTCCATATTTCTCTGTGTCCCTCAGCTTCCTTATGGTGAGATTCAGTGCCCCACTTTTGTTTAATGTTGTGGGTGACAGTGGCATAAAAATACGTTTACGTCTGTTGAAGATGTAGGCGTATAAAACTAGTTAATTCTGATGCCGTTTTTACAATTTGCGATATAATCTTGGAGCTTAGAGTGTCCCAGTCCTTACTTACGCCAAGAATCAGGTTAGCACTTTCTTCATTATCCTCAGTTCCATTACAGTATCAATCAATAACGCATTTGTGTACCATGTTGCGGTGAGAAGTGGCATAGAATGCTCAAAGTGTTTGTTGAGGAAACGTTGAAGTGAAGGAAATAAATCAAGCCTTTTCGGTTTGGGTTGACAGAACATTTGTTGGCCATGACCTTATAGAGGAAAAATCCCACAACCCTCACTTTCACTCTAATTTAGCTCAGTCCTTCGAAATGGTTCAAATGGCTCTGAGCACTATGGGACTTAGCAGCTGAGATCATCAGTCCCCTAGAACTTAGAACTACTTAAACCTAACTAACCTAAGGACATCACAAGCATCCATGACCGAAGCAGGATTCGAACCTGCGACCGTACCGGCCGCGCGGTTCCAGACTGCAGCGCCTAGAACCGCTTGGCCAGCTCCCTTATGGTCCCCAGAATCTCTGTGTTTGTTGCAGCAAGGTTGAAATCAGAAGAATATGGTAATCCAATTCTGCTTCCGATTCTACATTGTCTGTTATATATGGTCGTCTAGCTGGACATTATCCCAATTATTAATTACGCTGCCATTGAGCCTAATCTTACCTCACAAGTTCTGCTTCCTTATAGTGATATGCAATACCATATTTTCTATAGTGTTGTGGAAAACAGTGACATAAAACATTCTCTGTGTTCAGAGAACAATGAGTCAACATGATGAACCAAGCCCATTCTGCTTCCACGTCAACGAGTTACATGATCATCCAGTTGGAAAATGCCACATTTCTTACCTACGTTGTAATTAAGATGAGTAGCTTCTTATGTTCCTCAGTTTGCAATCTGTGACATACCATACCTAATTTGGGTATCGTCTTAAAGGGAAAAATGGCAGAAAATAGATAGAGTGTTTGTTCAGGAAACATCGAAGTGAGCTGTTTTTACATCATTAGCTAGATGTGAACTTCCAGATAGCAGTGTCCCATTCCTTATTTATGCTAAAATTCAATTCAGTACTTCATGTTCCTCAGCTTCGTAACGGTAACACACAAAATGACATCTGAATACAGTGTTGAGAGAGCAATTCCTTGGTGTTTGTAGAGGAAGCATTAGAGTGAGCAGTATTAACCAAGAACATTCTACTTCCACTTCTACGTCAATAGTTACACATGACCTCCCATCTGGACAATGCCCCATTTCTTAGTTGTGCTGTTATTCACCTCAGCCCTTTATGTATCTCAACAGTCTCAAGTGGAACCCTCAGTCTTCCCAAGTTACCCTCACCCATCTCACAGTGACTGCCACTCCTGCAAAGTGACCCTTAGTCCTCCCAAAGTGACCCTAACTCCTCCAAAAGTGACCCTCAACCGTATAAAAGTGACCCTCACAACTTCTATAGCTGACACCACTCCTGCCTCAGTGACCCTCTCAAAAAGACCCCCACTATTGTCAGTGCAATTCTTACTCTTCCCAAACTGACTCTGACTCATATAAACTTACATCTATACTCTGCAAACGACTGTGAAGGGCAAGGAGTGGGTACATACACAGTACCAGTTGCTAGGACTTTCTCCAATTCCATTCACATGTGGGAGTGCGTGAAGAATGGTTGGATAAGTGCCTGTATGTATACAGTAGTTAGTCTAAACTTGTCTGCGTCATCTCTTTGAGAGCAATACTTACTGGGTTGTGACGTATCCCTAGATTCAGACTTCCTAAATGTGTTGTAATGGGATATTTTGTGCCTCCTCCAAAAGTGACCCACACTCAGAGTAATCCTTAGTGCCTCACAAAGCATGCAGAATGGAAAATTTCTGGGCTGATTTAACGGGTGTGGCATTCCAATGGAGCCAATTCGACTATCAGGTTATCGCCTATGTCGAGGCTCCAAACTTGAGTGACTGTTTGCTTTCTGCATTACTGGGTCCTTCGTAGAGCTGACCCCCTCAGACTGCGCCCGCCCACGCCAGCCCCCTGCTGCTGCCAGGAGCACAGCCAATGTGCCGCCACCTAAAATTTTGCTGAAATACTTCAGAGAAGACACCAATGTGTACCATTGACATAGATTGTTGCAGTGCTGCTCCCACAACACGAATGGAACACTAACATCCAACGGGACCACGAGCTATTACCAACTATTCACCTTAGAACCTCAAAAGGACCTTAAGTGTCTCCACCATCGACATTGTGGTCCATAACAAGCGATATGTATCAAGGAATGTTTACCAAAAATAAATTTCATTGTACTTTAATGAACTCCCAGTTATTTAGCATACACATTACCAGTGAAACTTTCAACACGACAACACCTCTCATTCACTTACACCATTGTATAGTGTTAGTGTTCAAGGTGTTACTTACCTCAGCTCACCAAAATACAGTATACCAATGCTGCACTTATCTTCTGGTGTACTATGACCCAAAGTAATCGCTGCAGTATCTTGAAGGAATGCAGTAGTGTGTAGGGTTAGCTGATGTTCCCAGAACATGAATGGAACATTTATTTCCTGCAGGACAACTCCCCTTTAATCTCCTTACAAACTGGATTTCCCCATATATTCCCAAGCTTCGTTACAGGTGACCTCCAGGACTCTACTGGGTGGCAAGTTATGGGAAATTTTAACGTGTAGGTCGCCTAGTGACTGGCGTTTAAGAAATATTTTATTTTTTATTTTTTAATATCCTCCTGTAACGTTCCAGAGGAATTCACTGCGGCGCATGTGCAGTGTGGGAGAGGCACTTGTCATATTCATGTCTACTGATGGTGAAAGTGATTAGCGACACGACATTTGCAGCTTACAGCACCCACTAGTTTATTACTCGACCGTGGACTGTCTCTACCGTTCTACTCGCTGTCAGGTTCGCTCATGTTTCCTACTCAGTACTTTCTTGCCGCCAGAAGTATCCCCCCACAACATCGCTCTGCAAGCAGCCGCACCTTGGGTCCAGGTCAACGCTTCGCATTGCACTGTGTGATGAAATACGTGTCACATTTCTGGAGTACCTGTGACGATTAAACAGAGTAAACAAGATATAAAATCGATCAGTACGAGGAGAAAACATTGCTGTAGACGCAAATAGCGCTAGCCCTTGTAGGGTGTACTTGTGACGCCCGACGGCGCTGAATTTCCGACCACAGCCCGTCTGAGCCGCTGTCCACCAGTACGGCTGGGACGGCGCGGGCAGCTGGCTGCGACGCTCCTCCGCCCCAGAGGTTGTTCTCGTCCGCTGCGGGTCGCACTGGCCAGGGCAACACTCGAACTTAGAATCTGAGCTAAAATTCACTTGCATAAGAGATGTTTGGAATTGGGAATAGTTCCTAAACATGCGAGAGTTAAGATAAATAATTCCTCCCAAATTGCCAGAAAAGGTAAACGCGAAAGAGAGTTAAGATGGATACAGTTCGAACTGAAGGAGGATTACAAGATAGAACAGCCTTTAAATGATAAAATAATTAAAGGACATCTATCGCTCAGTAATATGCTTTTACCAGTACAGTTTTCTGACGTGTGGGATATGACTGAAGATCACGTACATAAAGAGCTTTAAGACGAGACACGAGAAGAAAATTTTTAATATAAATTCCAGCCGTTTGGGACAGCAAAAAAGTAAAGTACAACAAGTCGAAAAAAATTTTAACCGTGTTGAAAATTTTTCTACTCTGATTTTAAACACTGACGAAGAAGACCTTTTAAACAGGTGATTACAATATAATATAAGAAAGAAGCAAGACACAGCTGAGATTAAAATGGCATGTGAGATAGGAAAACTAACCAGAGGTGAACAGTTTATTATTGCAACCAAAAGTGAAAAGCTATTAAAAAGATCGAAAAATCTTTCACGAAAGCATATCACCGAGGATAAAGTTATTACAAAGCTCAATAACAAACTTAAAGATCGAAAAGTTCTCGTCACCAGAGCAGATAAAGGCAACACAGCCGTTTTGTTCATGACACTGATTACATAAAAAGACAGAAGATTTCTTTAAGAAAAATAACACTGTCAAAGTGAAAAACGACCCGACAAAGAGTTTCCAGAAAGAATTAAACAAAAGGATATATAATTTGAATCTCTTGTTTTAACATAAAGAAAGAAAGGTACCTAAAGGTAGTGAACGCATGTACACCAAACCTAAGAGCGCAAATAAAGTTTCATAAGCAAGAAAAACCCATTGGCCAGTGATTAATAATACAGATTGTCCTACATATAAGATTAAGAGGGAACTCAACAAAATTTTGAAAACTAATTTTGGTTAGGAAGAATCACACGTGTTAAAAGCAGTGCGGCCTTTGCACAGGAAGTAAAAGATATCGAGATACCGGAGGATGCCACATTCACACGAATGTATATCGAGAACTTATATACAAATAATCCCATCGATGAAGCGTTAGAGGTAATAGAAACTAATGCATCACGTATCGGGCGTCTAGGCCAACCTGAAGTTGTAGAACTGATTGAAATATTTCAGTTTGTTCTATTGTGTAACTACTTTCTATTTAACTATAAATGTTACAGACAAGGCGATGGATTCGCTATGAGAAACTGCTTAGCAGGAACAACATCAGAAATTTTTATTAACCAGCTAGAAAAGAATTTCTTCGAGACGAATACCGAGATTCTGGCGAATGTACTATATTACAGAAAATATGTCGATGAGTCAATTATTCTTTGTAGAGGTAGTAAAACACAAATAGAAGATGTGGCATAAAAGATAAGCAGTATGCATTCCAAGATAAAATTCACGACATAAACTGAAGTAGCCAAAAAAGATAAACTTCCTAGATCTGACGATTCATAACAAAAATGGTAGACATGCGTTCCAAATATTTAGGAAACCAACATGTAGGGGCGAGATTATCAACGCCCGGTAAGTCAGAAACATGCATATTTTTATTCAGTATTATACAGAATAGTAAGACTTCCATTATATGAAATTGAAGTGAAAAAGAAACTTGATATAATAAGACAGGTCGCCCTTGCAAATGATTACGACCGAGATATATATAGCAAAATTAAAAAGAAGATGAGAAGGAGCGAGAAACGGCACGTAAAACCGAGATGCGCATAGGATAAGTACACCACTGTGAAATATATAGGCAAAACATCAGATAAATTCGAAAATATATTCCAAACAAACGGGGTTAAATTGCATTTAGGAACTTGCGATAATTTTGAAAGACTAGTGCTTCGCAACTTGCCATGGAAAAGTAATAAATATAGTAAATCGGGGGTGTACAAAGTATCATGTCACGAATGCGAAAGAAAGCTATATTGGACAGACAGGCAGGTCCTTTGATGTACAGTTTAAAGAACGCACGTATCCCAGTGATAAGACAGCGCTAGGCTTACCTATGCGAGAGGAGAGTCATGATATTGGTGACACTGACGAACAGCTTCAAATTTAGATGAAGTTAGAAAAAGTAAACGATTAGACATTTTAGAACAACTGGAGATTTATGTTACGAGACGCAGAGAACCTGACAAACTCCTCAGTGAACCGAGCGAGATGGCGCAGTGCTTAGCACACTGGACTCGCATTCGGGAGGACGACGGTTCAATCCCGTCTCCAGCCATTCTGATTTAGGTTTCCCGTGATTTCCCTAAATCGTTTCAGGCAAATGCCGGGATGGTTCCTTTGAAAGGGCACGGCCGATTTCCTTCCCCATCCTTCCCTAACACGAGCTTGCGCTCCGTCTCTAATGACCTAGTTGTCGACGGGACGTTAAACACTAACCTCCTCCTCCTCCTCCTTCTCCTCAGTGAAGAGAATGTACTTGCAGCAGACGCATACTTCAACGTTTACGACGATCTGTTGGCCTGAGAGACTCGTTTTTACCGCATACGTGCTTCAGCTGAGGATGGAGCCTTCCGGTGGTCGGGTGTTGCCCTGGCCAGTGCGGCCTGCAGCGGACGAGAACAACCTCTGAGGCGAAGGACCGTCGCAGCCACCTGCCTGCGCCGTCCCTGCCCTACCGGTGGACAACGGCTCAGACGGGCGCCACAAGTACACCCTACAAGGGCTAGCGCTATTTGCGTCTACAGCAATGTTTTCTCCTCGTACTGAAACGTCATTTCACTGATTTAACGATCTGTTGTGTAATTTTTGAATTTTATATACATTTGACCTAAATATTAGTAGTAAATTTGTCATATTTTAGACTTCTGAAAAATAAAGACCGTCTTATAGAGGACGCGCGCATCTAGCGCAAAGAGGGTGAATAAAATCCACAAAATTTTTATGCCTATGTAACACTGGTGTTTTACATTTTGTAGCTAGTTCGAAAACGCACGAACCTGTGTTCAGCGTATGCCGCCTTTAGGTATCAACTACATCTATTTCGCATAAATTCAGTTACATTACTAATAAGCCTGGTTAAATATTGCACTTATTTTTAGGTTTTAATATAAATTTTCTTTTGTATTGTTCTAGATTCTGAAGATGGTCGTTGTATGGCCGAAACCGGTTATGACTGTGTCATTAGAATGTGATTGCGTCTACAAGTAAACAAACAAAAAAAATCGAAATAATCAGTCGCTCACTGCACTGACACTACGTTGTTTTTCGTGGTGTTGCTGTCGAAGTGATTTAGCCGCTTCATTGACTGTGGAGGATGCCAAACAAAATTATTCTCCACAAAGCAGTTAAGGAGACGCCCCTTGTTGCAGTGTACAGTATGCTCTTCAGAACGGCTACATTTTTTACTGTCGTTTTTAAGTCACCTTCAAGTGTTGCAATGTAAAAATATTCATTCGATATAAACTGTATCGCCTTTTTGGAAGTAACTGTCAAAATTTTCTGTTTAGGCTAATAAAACGTATTGACGACAAGAAGGACAACATTTTCATCTTACGTTTACTTAACAATCACCATAAATGCTTAAATTTTCATATACAGTGTGTCCCAGCTATCTTCTCCACCCAAAATATCTCTGGAATGATAACAGCTATTGGAAAACGACTTTCACCGATATCAATGTAGGGCTGGGGCCCATGAATGTACATATTTGGAAACATTCTAAAACGAAAGCATATGTGATTTTTTAACACAAACTTATGTTTTTTTAAATGGACCTCCTATATTTTTTCTTCAGCAATCCATAGCATGACAAAGCACATACACAATGGCGTTGATTGCACCGCAATATTCCCATTACATCCCGAGATATTGAGACGCGAAGTTGACGCTTGAAACACCCGACATGCGCTGCTAGCGCACGTCCTGAGGCTCAGGCGTGAATCCCATGCTGCCCGTAATCGCGATGTGATTGACATGCGTAACCACATTTCCATACTTATCAAGAGGTCCGAAACGAATAATACGGTCTGCAGCCATCAACTCTCATAAGCACATAATGGTTTCCCTCTTGCACGTTTTACGTATCTACGTACACAATGTGAACCAGTACCGATCGGTGTACACCCGTCAGGTTGTCTTATTTATCCTGCATACCAAAAATAAGGTTTGTCTAATGCGTTATATGACCCATTGTGCCTGTCGCGCAGGGCCTGGCTCTACCTAGTCAAGTGTCCAATGTAGTTCCCACTACTGCCGCAGTTACCACTTCGCCTTGTTTATGATTTGCGACCCATGCAAACTCCTGTACTCCACCACCCACCGAGCATCCCATTTGTTGTTGCTTTGGCGTGCAGTACACCGCTTGCCAGTGTGGTCGTGCATCAGAATAACCTGGTGACGGCACGGAGGTAGTACACATTGTGAATAAACGTTGTGTTGTGGAATTTATACTGTACAGTGTAATGTACACACATGAAGATATGGTAGAAATGCTGCTGATCTATGAAGAATGTACGTTGACGGGAAATACGTTATGAGATTGCTTGTTTGTTGATATTACTGTTAGCGAACGTTATGATTATTAAGTTAATGTGTCTGTTTTCTACCCTATTCTACATACCTGTACTGTACCCTGTTGTAGGTGGACGAAATGCTGTTCAGGCAGAACGACTGTACAGACGACGATTCCCTGACAAGCCATCGCCTTCGCGCTGGATGTTTGGTCGTCTCACATCTCGTCTACGTGAAACGGGAAGCTTAAATCCAAGACCTCGACATCGTCCTAGAACACGCACAGATGAACGTGCTAAAGTTGCTGTGCTCGCTACCATAGCTGTGAATCCTGAAATCAGCACACGTCAAATTGAACGTGAAGTTGGTGTGTCGAAATCAAGTGCACAGCGTATTCTTAAACGTCATAAATTTTATCCTTACCATGTTCATTTACACCAGGATCTTCATGGAAATGACTTCCGCAATAGGGTAACACTTTGTCGGTGGGCTCAGCAAAAACTTCTGACTAATCCAAATTTTTTTGCAGATGTTCTCTTTACCGACGAGGCATCATTCTCCAACGAAGGAATTGTCAATATGTGGAATATGCATTATTGGTCCGCAGACAATCCAAAATGGCTCCGTCAGGTAGAGCATCAACGTCCGTGGAAAGTTAATGTTTGGTGTGGGATTATTGGAGATACCGTCATCGGACCTTTCTTTATAAATGGCATCCAAAATGGCAGACAATACTCCAGATTTATACGACACAATCTTCCTGTTCTCTTGGACACCGTACCTCTGAACCGGAGAATGGTCATGCGGTATCAGCATGACGGATGCCCTGCACATAACGCCTTACGAACACGACGGCTTCTGAACCGTACGTTCCCTGGTAGGTGGATTGGACGAGCTGGCCCAGTTAGGTGGCCTGCCCGATCTCCGGACCTTACACCGCTGGATTATTTTCTTTGGGGAGCAGTGAAGGATGCTGTTTACCAACATGAACCAACAACACCAGAGGACATGAAGCAACGCATTATTGATGCTTGTACAGCCATCAAAGAGGAAACAGTAGCAAGAAGTAGGGCATCCTTCATCCGCAGAGTGACCCTATGTATGCAAGCCAATGGGCATCACTTTGAGCATGAGATGTGAACGCTATGTTTAGTATCTAGTGCTGGTATCACAGAGGAAGTTTCTACAAAGGGCCATTTTACCCAGTGATGTTAAGAAACATTTGTTTGCAACAATTTGTCATTTAACGCATTACGTAAACATAACATTGATAATTATGTGATAATAAAACTGATTGGTTAAACATGTTTACATTCATCTTCTATGTCCTACCTGAACTTCCCAAATTAAAACATTTTTACTTAAACAACGGTAAAACTTTTAGTCCACTTGCTCGTTTCACTAAAATCATCAACATGAATTTTACTATTACGAGTGAATGATTAACTGTCACTTGCGCTAGATCTACAGTAAAGTCAAGTTTTAACGTTGAACGGCATTACCTTTTTAGTAATGGATTAACGATAAGCGAAGTTAACTTTGTGACTAACGTTACGGTACACAGATATGTTGCAGAACCGCATCACCCCTAGTCTATGGGATAAATACCTGCTGGAATGTACGACGTCAATGCAGGATGGCAGCAGACCGTATTATTCGTTTCGGACCTCTTGATAAGTATGGAAGTGTGATTACGTTTGTCAATCACATCGCGATTACGGTCAGCATGGGATTCACGCCTGAGCCTCAGGACGTGCGCTAGCAGCACATGTCGGGTGTTTCAAGCGTCAACTTCGCGTCTCAATATCTCGGGATGTAATGGGAATATTCCGATGCAATGAACGCCATTGTGTATGTGCTTTGTCATGCTATGGATTGCTGAAGAAAAAAAGTAGGAGGTCCATTTAAAAAAACATTAGATTGTGTTAAAGAACACATATGCTTTCGTTTTAGAATGTTTCCAAATATGTACATTCATGGGCCCCAGCCCTACATTGATACCGGTGAAAGTCGTTTGCCAATAGCTGTTATTATTTCAGAGATGTTTTGGGTGGACAAGATAGCTTGGACACCCTGTATATGCTATGACACTTCTTACTGAAGCTTTGGTGAAATGGAACAGGAGTTCTGTTGGACATGTTGGAAACAACAGAGACTGTGCATTCATATAACTGATTCGCCTCGAAGGGCAGTGAATGCACGACCTTCAGTGTGGATGCACGTTTACGTTCGTCCTCCAGCGGGAATCTTAAATTAGCGAGCAAGGGCTCTGAGGACAGATGGCGCTGCATGGGGATGTGGGTTGCCCTGGGAACCTGCCGAGGGAGACTGTGTACTCGAGAAGAGCATCGTGACCGCGTGGCGCTGGCGTAAACACAGCTGCCCACTCTCCTTTCCTTTCTCCACCCTCCACCCCCACCTCCATAGTACCATCATAGTGAGATAGGACAACGCTGGACACAGCAAATATGGGCGGCATCGGATCTCAGTAAGCAAGACACGATGTACGGAACTCCGTGTTGCTATTTACAACCTCACATCAGATAAAGTATCGGTGTTTGGCGCGTGCTGTCTCTCTGTGAAAATCTCTGAAACTGCGTGCTATGTGTAAAGAATGCGTAGGCTCGCCGCTCCCACACAGAGTAGCAGAATTAGCTTTTAAGCCGAACACGGGGTCGTCCTTTCACTCGGGCAAAAGCTGTCTGCTCTGCAGGCGGTCACCGGCCGACGTAGATGGCTTGGGACTGGCCTCCTGGCGTGCGGTTTTGCCTCTCTCGAACTAAAAGCTCCTGTGTCGTTTCTGGAAACCCAGAATCTACTATGTAGGTATCAACATGGATTCCGGAAACAGCGATCGCGTGAGACCCAACTCGCTTTATTTGTTCATGAGACCCAGAATATATTAGATACAGGCTCCCAGGTAGGTGCTATTTTCCTTGACTTCCGAAAGGCGTTCAATACAGTTCCGCACTGTCGCCTGATAAACAAAGTAAGAGGCTACGGAATATCAGACCAGCTGTGTGGCTGAAGAGTTATTAGCAAACAGAACACAGCATGTTGTTCTGAATGGAGAGACGTCTACAGACGTTAAAGCAACCTCTGGCGTGCCATAGGGGAGTATTATGGGACCATTGCTTTTCACAATACATATAAACGACCTAGTATACAGTGTCGGAAGTTCCATGCGGCTCTTCGCGGATGATGCTGTAGTATACAGAGAAGCTGCAGCATTAGAAAATTGTAGCGAAATGCAGGAAGATCTGCAGCGGATAGGCACTTGGTGAAGGGAGTGGCAACTGACCCGTAACATAGACAAATGTAATGTATTGCAAATACATTGAAACACGGATCTTTTATTGTATGATTATATGATAGCGGAACAAACACTGGTAGCAGTTACTTCTGTAAAATATCTGGGGGTATGCGTGCGGAACGATTTGAACTGGAATGACAATTTAAATTAATTGTTGGTAAGGAGGGTACCAGGTTGAGAATCATTAGAAGAGTCCTTAGAAAATCTAGTCCATCAACAAAGGAGGTGGCTTACAAAACACTCGTTCGACCTATACTTGAGTATTGCTCATCAGTGTGGGATCCGTACCACATCGGGTTGACGGAGGAGATAGAGAAGATCCAAAGAAGAGCGGTGCGTTTCGTCACAGGGTTATTTGGTAACCGTGATAGCGTTACGGAGATGTTTAGCAAACTCAAGTGGCAGACTCTGCAAGAGAGGCGCTCTGCATTGCGGTGTAGCTTGCTCGCCAGGTTTCGAGAGGGTGCGTTTCTGGATGAGGTATCGAATATATTGCTTCCCCCTACTTATACCTCCCGAGGAGATCACGAATGTAAAATTAGAGAGATTCGAGCGCGCACGGAGGCTTTCCGGCAGTCGTTCTTCCCGCGAACCATACGCGACTGGAACAGGAAAGGGAGGTAATTACAGTGGCACGTAAAGTGCCCTCCGCCACACACCGTTGGATGGCTTGCGGAGTATAAATGTAGATGTAAATGTAGATGAAGGTTAGTTCTCAAAACTTCAACAAAAGCCTTTACCGAGCTACTGAGCGTCTCTCCTGCAGAGTCTTCCACTGGGGTTTATCTATCATCCCCATAATGCTTTCGCGATTACTAAATGATCCTGTAACGAAGCGCGCTGCTCTTCATTGGATCTTCTTTATCTCTTCTATCAACCCTGTCTGGTACGGATCCCACACCGGTGAGCAGTATTCGAGCAGTGGGTGAACAAGTGTACTGTAACCTACTTCCTTTGTCTTCGGACTGCATTTCCTTAGGATTCTTCCAATGAATCTCAGTCTGGCATCTGCTTTAACGATGATCAACTTTATATGATCATTCCATTTCAAATCACTCCTAATGCGTACTCCCAGATAATTTATGAAGTTAACTACTTCCAGTCGCTGACCTGCTACATTGTAGCTAAATGATAAGGGATCTTTCTTTCTATGTATTCGCAGCACATTACACTTCTCTACATTGAGATTCAATTGCCATTCCCTGCACCATGCGTCAATTCGTTGCAGACCCTCCTGCATTTCAGTACAATTTTCCATTATCACAACCTCTCGACATATTACAGCAGCATCTGCAAAAAGCGTCAGTGAACTTCCGATGTTATCCACAAGGTTATTTATATACAGGGTGGTCCACTGATAGTGACCGGGCCAAATATCTCACGAAACAAGCATCGAACGAAAAAACTACAAAGAACGAAACTCGTCTAGCTTGAAGGAGAAAACCTGATGACACTATGGTTGGGCCGCCAGATGGCGCTGCCATAGGACAAACGAATATCAATTGCGTTTTTTTAAATAGGAATCCCCATTTTTATTACATATTCGTGTAGTACGTAAAGAAAAATGAATGTTTTAGTTGGACCACTTTTTTCGCTTTGTGATAGATTGCGCTGTAATAGTCACAAATGTATAAGTACGTGGTATCACGTAACATTCCGCCAGTGCGGACGGTATTAGCTTCGTGATACATTACCCGTGTGTAAATGGACCGTTTACCAATTGCGGAAAAGGTCGATATCGTGTTGATGTATGGCTATTGTGATCAAAATGCCCAACGGGCGTGTGCCATGTATGCTACTCGGTATCCTGGACGACATCATCCAAGTGTCCGGACCGTTCGCCGGATAGTTACGTTATTTAAGGAAACAGGAAGTGAAACGTCAACCTCGACCTGCAACAAATGATGATGCCCAAGTAGGTCTTTTAGCTGCTGTTGCGGCTAATCCGCACATCAGTAGCAGACAAACTGCCCGAGAATCGGGAATCTCAAAAACGTCGGTGTTGAGAATGCTACATCAACATCAATTGCACCAGTACCATATTTCTATGCACCAGGAATTGCATGGCGACGACTTTTGAACTACATCTACAGTTCTACCACTAGGCACAAGAGAAATTACGGGACGATGACACATTTTTTGCACGCGTTCTATTTAGCGACGAAGCGTCATTCACCAACAGCGGTTACGTAAACCGCCATAATATGCACTATTGGGCAACGGAAAATTCACGATGGCTGCGACAAGTGGAACATCAGCTACCTCGGTGGGTTAATGTATGGTGCGACAATATGGAAGGATAATTGGCCCACATTTTATCGATAGGAATCTAAGTGATGCAATGTATGCTGATTTCCTACATAATGTTCTACCGATGTTACTACAAGATGTTTCACTGCATGACATAATGGCGATATACTTCTAACATGATGGATGTCCAGCACATAGCTCGCGTGCGGTTGAAGCGGTATTGAATAGGATATTTCATGACAGGTGGGTTGGTCGTCGAAGCACCGTACCGTGGCCCGCACGTTCACCGGATCTGACGTCCCCGGACTTCTTTCTTTGGGAAAAGTTGAAGTTATTTGCTATCATGATCCACCGACAACGCCTGACAGTATGCGTCAGCGCATTGTCAATGCATGTGCGAACATTACGGAAAGTCAACTACTCACTGTTGAGAGGAATCTCGTTACAAGTATTGCCAATCGCATTGAGGTTGACGGACATCATTTTCAGCATTTATTGCATTAATGTGGTATTTACACGTAATCACACTGCAACAGCATGCGTTCTCAGAAATGATAAGCTTGCAAAGGTACATGTATCATATGGGAACAACCGAAATCAAGTGTTCAAACGTACCAACGTTCTGTATCTTAATTTAAAAAACCTACCTGTTACCACTGTTCGTCTAAAATTGTGAGCCACACGTTTGTGACTATTACAGCGCCATCTATCACAAATCGAAAAAAGTGGTCCAACTAAAACATTGAATTTTCTTTACGTACTACACGAATATGAAGTAAAAAAAGGGGGTTCCTGTTTAGAAAAACGCAGTTGATAACCGTTTGACCTATGGCAGCGCCATCTAGAGGGCCAACCATAGCGGCATCTGGTTTCCCCTTTCAAGCTAGACGAGTTTCGCTCTTTGTAGTTTTTTCGTTTGATGCTTATTTCGTGAGATATTTGGCCCGGTCACGATCAGTGGACCACCCTGTATATTGTGAATAGCAACGGTCCTACGACACTCCCCTGCGGCACACCTAAAATCACTCGTGCTTCGGAAGAATTCTCTCCATCGACAATGACATGCTGCGTTCTTTTATCTAGGAACTCTTCAATCCAGTCACACAATCGGTCTGATAGTCCATATGCTCTTACTTTATTCATTAAACAACTGTTTGGAACTGTATCAGACGCCTTGCGGAAGTTAAGAAACACGGCATCTACCTGGGAACCCGTGTCTACGGCTCTCTGAGTCCCGTGGACGAATAGCGCGAGCTGGGTTTCACACGATCGTCTTTTTCGAAACCCATGCTGACTCCTAAGGAGTGGATTTCTAGTCTCCAAGAAAGTCATTGTACTCGAACATAATACGTTCTGAGGTGTGGGGTTGGTCTGTTATTCTGCGCAACGGATTAATCTGAGATGCACCCTTTACCCTGTGGCTCTTGCAAGATGCAGTTTCCATTCCCACACCACTACAGAAGTCAGACAGACGCTCCTAACGTTCTAAAGAGAAATGCCTGAAAAACTTTCAGCAATAAATATCTTCTGGAGTCGTCCGCTGTAAGGAAATGACACAAAAAGTCACAAAATTTCTTACGTAACTAGTGGGATTCTTGGGTACTGAAGTAGTGCTAGTTAGTGCAAGAAAAACATGAAACTAACGAAAATTATTATTTATTTTGCAAAAATTCTGGAAAATCACAATGGCACTTTTAGTTATAGATTGAACAAGTTATATCCTGGTTCTTTTCTGAATGGGAAGTTACCTCTCAAGGATAGGATTCGCTAATGAAATTTCTATACAAAGTTTGAGTCTGTTATTGACTTGGCAGAATGGCTGAGAGCCACGCCTATTCAACTTGAATAATTATCCTTTAGAATGTTGCTAGGTACGGTCGAGGCTGTTGCGTGTGAAATGCAGTGAAGTGTACTGTTGTGGAGGAAATATGGGGCTCGCAATACCTGTATCGCACAATACCGTAAGCTGCGATGACTGCTGTCTGCGCCACTCGCTGCTGACAAATAAGATAACTCTCATTCTATCTGGATTGACCTCCGCCAATCAAATTCTCCCTACATCTTGATGAAGTCAAGGACTCCTATTCGCTTCTAGTCTAACTATTGACGTGGTACACCAGTCAGATAATCAGTCCACTGCGATGCCACTCAAAATTCGCTCACAGGCATTTAACTATAACTCTGTCCGTTCACACCGCACAATAAGTGTGTCGCCCAACACAGTGAACAACGCTTAATCACAAGGACTCAATACAGAGTCGCACTTCGATTCGCTCTCGACAGAGGTGCTCTCCCAGTGAAGTACTGAGGAGAGACTTGTTCCTCACTCCAAGAGTGACAACGGAACGGCGACTCTCCACGCCAGACATGAAGGGGTATATCTTTCGGTCTCTTCCATTACTCCTTCAGCTCAAGGCATCAGAAATATCGTCTGCCAATCAGCATTGCTCTTCTAAAACGGGATAATGACGTTTCGTTTAAGGCGACCAGTCTGGAAATCTGTAGTATCGGTGTTTGGCGTTTGCTGTCTCCCTGTGAAAATCTCTGAAACTGCGTGCTTGTAACCTCCCCCTCTCTTATCGACCTTAATGACAGTGAAAAATTAAACCCCGTGTACCTAATGGAAATTTGGGAAAAGCAATCGTCACCGAAGTTAATCTGTCGGTAAAGAGGGAGGAAATGGTTACATCTAACTGAAAGGAAAAATGCTAATGAAACAGGTGGAAATTAATTTTGAAAAGGGGTAAAGTTAATAAAGAAAGTAAATGTGAAGCCGTTACGTTAACAATTAACTAGCGGTAATTAGATATTTGAGATTTGGGGGAAATTACGGTCGCCAGTCATAAGGACATTTACTATAGTAAATGAAATAGAAAGGTTATTACACATATAATTAGCACTAGAAGCGTGGCAACTGAAGGTTGACACGTGTAGTTTGAAAACTGAAAGTTTGCCAGAAGTAATAAATTTCGCTACAGCCTGACTTAATTTAACAAAAGAATTAATAAAACCGGAAAATCGAAAGTTAATTTAGTGACTGAAGTTAATAGTGAGCTTTCTTTCTGAAGCACATCGAAATTCAGTAAAATACAGTTAGTCTTGGACTACCTCAACAATCATTTCAAAAGCTACTTGAATCTACGCAATTTAGAAGAAAGAAGAGATTTAACTTTGAACTTGAATTAAATGATTCTGAACAACTAACAATAGTAAAATTTAGTACGTACCAAGCTGAGCTGCAGTCACAGGTAAGCTAAAATACGGTAACAAAACTCGCACTCTTAATTTGTGCTTGTGTAATCTAAATATTGTAGCCAGTTATGAATACCTTAACTGAACTTTGAAATTAAAGCAGTGAAAGCTATATTATTACTTTAATGCTGGCGTTCGAATTTCAACGACACTCGGGTTCATTTCGGAGAAGGAAGGGACCCTGCTTGGCAATGCAATTGGGACAATGAGCAACAAAGGTTCATACTAAGTTGCTGTAATTATAGCTACGAAAATGGTACAGTTTGAAAAGCTGAGGTCTACCACACAGTTCTAAAACTTTACGTGCTTCCTGTCTTCCTTGTTGGTTGATTGAAGGTTTGAAGCCGTCGATCGAGGAGGTGGCGACAGTCACTCATTGTCGGCCGTCGTTGTTGCAGAAGCTGGATGTTGGCGCGATTTTTTCTCGACACGGTCACCAGGCGAAACGGGCTCTTGATGTGCGCCAGCTAATGCTTCCCGTCTGCGACACCATGTCGGAAACTATCATCGCGAGTCGAGCTCAATTACATGCTGCCAAACCCTGAAAGCGCGGCAACTGCCGGGAGCTTTACACAACACACCTGCTCCACTCGCTACTCCAGCCAGACCCTCTCTCTGCCTGCGCTCCACGCGGCCGAGTTAACACTACCAAAGATCCTACACACTTTGATTCTTCACACGACCTATCGATGTAATCGTTCGATAGCAGTTTTCTCTAGGCAAGACCCAGCGTAAAAATACAAATAATATTTACGAAACAAACCAATTATACATCGACATAAATGCATAAATATATTTATACAAATAGTAAAACAATTACAATATACGAAGACACAGAAATGTCATATCTTGAGGTAACAAAACAAGGAAAAAAATTATAGTAGAATAGATGGAAATAGGAGGATATGCATTTCCGGCGTTACACGTGCCCCACATTGTCTGAGGATGTTTGTGTAACGTAAACAGACTCAGAAAATGTCCCAAAAAAGAAACCGCGGAAATGCATATGCTCAAAACATCAATAAAATTTAGCATTCGTCTAATTAACGATAAACCAATTTTTAGACGATAATAATTGAGTGGAGACACTCCTAATCTTATCCCACTATGTCATCTTGCACAAAATAAAACAGGTTGACAATATATTAAAATTCGTAGAAAGCCTAGAAAATGGTTTAGCTATTCTAAAATCATCAAAATTCCAGCAGTATCAAGAAATGGAATACAATTTACAAAATTAATCAGAGTACATGGCCATAAAAAAGCAGGTATATCAAAATACGCAAATTAATAATTAATTACATAGAATACACATTTTTATGTAACCTTTTCATAATAATATTCTCGTCATGTTCAATTAACGCTAAACAAGAAAATAATATACAGCAGATCGACAAAAACATAAATATTGACAACAGAATTCTTTCACATCAGCTGTCCGGGAAGAAAAACAACTCCGCCTTCCGTACTCGCAAGTACAAAGAATGCCGACAACAGCACAAGAGCCGACAGCGGCACAAGAGCCGACAGCGGCTTCGCCTCGCAAGTATTGTTGCGCACGCCTGTGCGGCACGCTTGATCTCTCTCGCCCTTGTAACGGCATTTCCAGAACGTCCGTCTCACTGAATTCTTTCGGTAAAACTCACTCCCGAGTAATCTCAAGGAGTCCATAAACACTATCACAGTGGATAACTCAACACTGTCCATCATCACACGCATGTACTAGCCTGAAACTTAAAACAGCGTCTAAGTACATCGGCAATGACTAGTGAATTACATATTTATGGAATCTTACAGCTATTTACAAAATCATATTTACATTCCTCAATCTACTGTGACTCAGCTGAAAACTTAAACTAGCAGCTTGGATTTTTCAGTTGATTAGATCATGATTAAATTGATTAAAATTAAATTGATTAATCAAAATTAATTACTTATTAATTACAACTTCTTTAATGACCTCTAGGTCAGGCAAAAGCATCGCAACATGGCATATCCTTAAATCTTACACTCTATATTTACATACTGTACAAATTACCCTTTCTGTGGTATTAATCAATCCTTGGTTGGTAGAATTTCAGGTCTACAATGTTCCGTATACCTAATAGCTTTCCAGAGCTTGGATACTCTAAGCAATAAGCATTTGTGTGAGGTATACCAATGACTTTATGTGGTCCATTATAAACAAACTTAAATTTAGAGATTTCATGGTCTATCTCGCTCGATTTCTCGTGAGCTTTTACAAGTACTAAGTCTCCGATTGAAAACTTAGCAAAACGCGCTTTAGCATCATGACGACGTATGTGACCATCGGTTCTTAGCTTCAGTATTTCTGGCAAACGATCTTTTTTCACACCAATACTCGGTTTGTCTGGAAACACACTCTTATTCCTCATTATTACTTCATACAGGTCTCGTCTTTGTTCGTGTGTTACGTTTGACACACCGTCTACAATACTTTCTAAATCACTTTCTACAATATTGTCAGTGCCGAGATTCCTCACATTACAGTAGTTAAAATTCATACCTACGTCAATAGCATCTGGCCAGTTAACAATGTGTATAGGCTGGTATTGCCTATGCACACCGTCTCCTGCCTCGTCAAAACTAATTACTATCGTTTTATCTTGTGACGTACATGTCAAAGTTTTGCTTTCGCAATTAATCACTGCACGGTACTTTAATAGCCAATCCAACCCGATAATTACTTCCGTAGTTAAGTCTGGCACGACGACAAACTCTTGTTCAAATCGTGCCCCACATATCTCGAAGTGGACAAAAATCTATTTTGTGACCGGTTTACTGGCCTTCCCAGTAGCACCGATAATTTTCACTCCTGTTACTGGCATAACTACGATGCCGGGTCTGTCTTTCAGTAACTCAAATATTTTCGCAGATACAGCACTCAATTCTGCACCGGTGTCAATCAACACGTTTAGTTGTAGATCGTGCATATTAACAGACACTACTATCTGTCTACACTCGTCCTCGACTGTTTCTTTATTTTCCCACAGTAAATCCTCGTCTATATCCAGGTCATTCCAGAAAAAACCATCCGGCTTTGATCCTAAATCCTGCTTATCTGGCGGCTTTTTCAGCCTCTGTTCACATACAGCTTTAATTTCAACACATTTGTCCTGAGGCTTAGTCTGTAACTTCGCCCCCAATACCGAAACCTTTTCTTCTAACTCGTCAACTAGTGAGTGTTGCTTTGCTATCAATTCACTAATTGTCACCTTCGTTGATTCCTCTTTAGTCAGATTGATCTCATCTACCAATCTACCTGGAGGAATGTGCCCAGCAGTTTCTGCAATTACTTCCGCTAGATCTGCGCAACCCACACTGCTATCGTCTGACCCTATAATGTCAGCTCTAACCTCATACACGCTGTAATCTACGTGCTTTTCTACCAATCGTGTCCGGCTATCACTGAAATTTTCGTAATCTTTCTCCTTAATACTTTCGCAATGTTTAAACTGGAGGTTTGCGTCGGATGGGTCGGCTACTTCTACCACTATAACTTTCGGTAATGTCTGCCGGTTAGGGCCAGAACTTTCCGTTACTACTTCAACATCCAACTCTTGCGGGACGAAACACTACGAATCTTGCTCGTGCTCCCCATTAACATGAACTATTTCTGGTAAAGTCTGCCGGTTAGGGCCAGAACTTTCTATTACTTCACAAACACTATCTTCCTGCGGGACGAGACGCGGCAAATCCTGCACGCGCTCCCCATTAACACTTCTCCCATACAGACCCCTATAATCTCCTAGTTCGTCGTATAAGCGACCGAACTGCCTTAACCAGACCTCATCCCTCTCTGCATCCCCTCGCTCGATGACGGACGTTTTATCGGACATCTGATCTTCTCTCAACACTTGCGAATCATTCTTAAACTCAATCTCCAGTTCCGCTGTGGGTATTACAGCTGCCACTTTATAATCAATTTCCGGAACACTACTTAAATTGTTCTCACTGACAGTGAATGTACTTCCTACTGCCGTGTATACAGCTGATCTACTACTTGTGGGCGCACTCCTTTCTCCTAACACTGGCACACTCTCCCGCCGTTGATGATTCCACACGGAATTTTCATAACGGCGACACCTGGGTTTTCTCCTGTTATTGGGCCGCCAAAATTTCTGCACGCCCGGTCGGCCCCTTACCGGCGCGGCTAATGGTTTCCCTGTCTCGTCCCAGCAGATCTGCTCCCCGAATGCTGCTGAGGCGGCTTATAGCACCCTCTGGCGTTATTACTATCCTGTGAAGCCCGTATCACGTTAGTATGATACTGGTTTCCGTCATTCCTGTTATTATTTGCATTGTACCGATTGTTATTACGGTCCGAACCATTATTGTTATTGCTGCCATGGTTTCGGTATGCATTATTCCCATGGTTATCGTTGTTGTGGTTGCTGTGGTACCAGTTGTTGTTACCACGGCCTCTACCACTGTCGCGATTATTGCGCCAATTGTCTTCGTCCTCCACTCGTTCCAGGAACTCATTTATTGTCCTGTAATTGCTTCCTAGGTAGCGTTTTGTATCATCTGGAAGCTTTTTGTAGAGTTCCCAGACTATTTCGGATTCCGTGCGGCGATCACGCAAATATTCCAACTTGCAGATCCAGCCCTCACAAATCTCCTTCATCGAACCGCGCGAATTCGCATCGAAAGGCCTCGATACGACAAATTCGCGCCAGACACTTTGCTGTTTTTGCTCTGACCAGTATTCAGAAAGAAACAGATTTTTAAATTCGTCAAAAGTCAGGTTCGTAATGTTGAGGTTTAAGCCCCAACGCTTGGCATCACCAGCCAACACATCAATAATCGCATTAATTTTTCTCTCATTAGTCCATGATCTGGGTAAAACTCTTTCACAATTCTTAATGAAATCCGTCGCGTGTATACCGCCTTTTTTCAAGGGGTCGAACCGCTCCTCTTTCGTCAACAATTCCGAACTATGTGCATAGATTGGCACATATCCCTGTTTTTCGTCAAGTTTCTTTTCTAATTCCGACACTCTCGTAATTACTTGGCAAGTGGTTGTCGCAAGCGTTTCTACTTCCCTTTTTTTCTCTTCGCGGGTATTAACCTGCTTCGTCACTTTGGTATCTACTTCGGATACTAAAGCCTTTAAAGTTTCCACCTTCTTTTGATCCTCTTTTTTCACTAATTGAATTTGTTCCGTCACCTTATTCTCGATGATCGGAGCAACTGATTATCCTACACTTTTCTCGATTCTGCTAATTTCGGAATAAAAACGAGAATTTATGCTCGCAATTTCCGCCTGAACGCCTATCATTTCCTGTTTCGGTATTAATCACAACAATATCTTCTTTGATTTTATCAACTTTTGTGTTAACAACTCCAACATTGTTGTTCACAACATTAATAGCTTTGTTGTGACTATCTAGCTTTCGTTCAATTTTGTCAGACTGAGCTTCTTACTTGGCCGATTGACTCTTGATTTCGTTAATCAAAACATTCAATAAATCAGTTAAATTCCCAGAAACTACCGGTTTTACTTCCGTAGCGGCTTCCTCTTTAATTGTCCCCCCGTATTCGTCATCAAGGGATTCACATTTGATTTTCACTTCCGATTCCGAAACATTTTCTAAAGTGTGGAATTCCATTTCTGCTCTTTGTTGCGTATCGGCGGTCGCGTCTTTCATGCTAGCCGCCTGTCCCTGAACAATGGGTACCGCGGTGCTCGTTTCCCACTGTTCGACCGATTGTTCCTTATCCAAGCCTACCAAATTTTGGTAATTGTTGCCTTCACTCATTTTATTAATTTTCAATATAAATGCCAAATCTCAAATATAATTAGGATTCCTCACACTAATATTCTTGCTGACGTATCGACCATTTCGTAACCAGTACTTTGTTACAAGATTTGCACAATGTAAAATTCGTGTCCAGAACAACCTCAAATCCGAAGATTGTCCTGTCACCAGGTCGCCCCGTGTAACCTCCCCCTCTCTTATCGACCTTAATGACAGTGAAAAATTAAACCCCGTGTATCTAATGGAAATTTGGGAAAAGCAATCGTCACCGAAGTTAATCTGTCGGTAAAGAGGGAGGAAAGGGTTACATCTAACTGAAAGGAAAAATGCTAATGAAACAGGTGGAAATTAATTTTGAAAAGGGGTAAAGTTAATAAAGAAAGTAAATGTGAAGCCGTTACGTTAACAATTAACTAGCGGTAATTAGATATTTGAGATTTGGGGGAAATTACGGTCGCCAGTCATAAGGACATTTACTATAGTAAATGAAATAGAAAGGTTATTACACATATAATTAGCACTAGAAGCGTGGCAACTGAAGGTTGACACGTGTAGTTTGAAAACTGAAAGTTTGTCAGAGGTAATAAATTTGGCTACAGCCTGACTTAATTTAACAAAAGAATTAAAAAAACCGGAAAATCGAAAGTTAATTTAGTGACTGAAGTTAATAGTGAGCTTTCTATCTGAAGCACATCGAAATTCAGTAAAATACAGTTAGTCTTGGACTACCTCAACAATCATTTCAAAAGCTACTTGAATCTACGCAATTTAGAAAGAAGAGATTTAACTTTGAACTTGAATTAAATGATTCTGAACAACTAACAATAGTAAAATTTAGTACGTACCAAGCTGAGCTGCAGTCACAGGTAAGCTAAAATACGGTAACAAAACTCGCACTCTTAATTTGTGCTTGTGTAATCTAAATATTGTAGCCAGTTATGAATACCTTAACTGAACTTTGAAATTAAAGCAGTGAAAGCTATATTATTACTTTAATGCTGGCGTTCGAATTTCAACGACACTCGGGTTCATTTCGGAAAAGGAAGGGACCCTGCTTGGCAATGCAATTGGGACAATGAGCAACAAAGGTTCATACTAAGTTGCTGTAATTATAGTTACGAAAATGGTACAGATAGAAAAGCTGAGGTCTGCCACACAGTTCGAAAACTTTACGTGCTTCCTGTCTTCCTTGTTGGTTGATTGAAGGTTTGAAGCCGTCGATCGAGGAGGTGGCGACAGTCACTCATTGTCGGCCGTCGCTGTTGGAGAAGCTGGATGTTGGCGCGCCTTTTTCTCGACACGGTCACCAGGCGAAACGGGCTCTTGATGTGCGCCAGCTAATGCTTCCCGTCTGCGACACCATGTCGGAAACTATCATCGCGAGTCGAGCGCAATTACATGCTGCCAAACCCCGAAAGCGCGGCAACTGCCGGGAGCTTTACATAACACACCTGCTCCACTCGCTTCTCCAGCCAGACCCTCTCTCTGCCCGCGCTTCACGCGGCCGAGTTAACACTACCAAAGATCCTACACACTTTGATTCTTCACACGACCTATCGATGTAATCGTTCGATAGCAGTTTTCTCTAGGCAAGACCCAGCGTAAAAATACAAATAATATTTACGAAACAAACCAATTATACATCGACATAAATGCATAAATATATATATATATATACAAATAGTAAAACAATTACAATATACGAAGACACAGAAATGTCATATCTTGAGGTAACAAAACAAGGAAAAAAATTATAGTACAATAGATGGAAATAGGAGGATATGCATTTCCAGCGTTACATGCTATGTGTAAAGAATGCGTAGGCTGGCCGCTCCCACACAATGTAGCGGAATTTGCTTTTAAGCCGAACACGGGGTGGTTCCCCCCTTTCACTCGGGCGCTACACGGGCGGTCACCGGCCGACATAGGCCGTGTCGTTCTCTGAAGGGTTTCTCTCCCGAACTAAAAGCTTTTGTGACCGTTGTGTCTGGAGTGTATGTGGGAACGCCAGCCTCGAGTATTTGAACCACGGTGCGCTTACTTGTTAATTGCGTATCGTTTACATGAATTCATACAACATTGACTTTATCTTATCCACTTTGGGTCCGAATGAATCGTCTTGATGTGCGGAATATGATTGTGAGGGCGGAATATGTAAGCAATGAGACCACGACCTCTTACAACGTGTTCCAAAATTCTACAACTGATCGACGTTAGAGATATAGGTCTATAGTTCTGCACATCTGTTCGACGCCCCGTCTTGAAAACGGGGATGACCTGTCCCCTCTTCGAATCTTTTGGAACGCTACGCTATTCTAGAGACCTACAGTACACTACTGAAAGAAGGGACAAGTTCCTTCGCGTACTCTGTGTAAAATCAAGACTGTATCCTTACCATTTAGAGCGGATTCGAAACTTTCGAGAAGGAGGTTTTGGTGAAGGATTGAACTTTTGTCGCTGACTAATTGCAAATCACCGAGCAATCGCATTAAGAATGTCTTCTGGTGAAGCTACCTTCAGTCGATATAGTATCAATGTCTCACATCCGTGGTCAGACGAAAACCATAACGGCTTTGTGGAGAAATATTTTCAAGTACGGTTTTCTACAAAAGTGTGGTGTGCTGTGGTAGACAATCAGCCGACTGGCCCTGTCGTGTTGCCGCACCGTCTTAAAGGAAAATCGGCTTGCAGGAGCGTTCTGAGAGGTTGCTCCGCCTGTGAGGACGGGTGTGTTGTGCCAGCATGTCGGCACCCCTGTCTGCTGAGACATCAGCTAAACCTGGCATTTCCTGAACAATGGATTGGTACAAATTGTCACTTTCCTCAGTCACCAAGGTTCCGAGGGCACACCCCTTTATGTTTATTGCCTATAGGGGGTGTTGAAAGGCGGAGTCTAGAGATTTAGAATGAAGACACAACACGAGCTGATCGTTTGCTTTATCAGAAGCGCTAGCAAAGAACCCTACCAGGGTCTCAAAACAGCTATGCGCACGCTATGCCGAGAGAATTCTAAATTGCTTTGAAGTCAGAGGTGGAATTTGCGAATGGCAACATCGAGCTTAAACAGTTGGCTTTGCTTAAGACCTTAAGTGAGTATTGGGTTGGCTTTCATTCCAATAGCTGTGGCTCTGAAACAGTAAGACTTGCACACGCGTTATATGGAATGTTTTATTCGCAACAGTCGCCAGTAACACCTACTAAAACACTTACTATCCCCACTGAACATCCAGTACGTATTGCACGTAAGTTTCGTGAAACAGTTCCTGACAGAGGCTGAGAAACAAGTTAGCAATGGCAACACGGTGCACTGTATTCTCGCAGCTGTTTTGATTTCCACAGTTCGTGCTTTCAGCTGACCCAGGGCAGTGAGCGGCGGGTCGTTGCTGGGACCGCCGTCTGCGGCAGGGGGTACTCCCCCACACAGGAGGGGGACATCAATGTTTATCGCCCCGTCGATAGCTAGGTCACTAGAGACGGGGCACAGGTGCGGAATAGGAAAAGATGGCGAAGAAAATCAGCCATATCCTTTCAACGGAAACATCCCGGCGTTTGTCAATAGGGAAATCACGGGAATCCTAAATTAGTATGGCCAGCCACAGGTTCGAACTGTCATCCTCCAAAATGTGAGTCCAGTGTGTTAACCATTGTGCAAACTTAAAAAGACTTCTGTAAAGCACATTTTTCACATATAGCGTAACACACGAACGAAAGTATTTGAAGACGCATTAAATTATTTAATAGTGTATTGTTTTCCAGTTAAGTCTTCTCACCTGTAATCGTTCAGGCAAGACGTACAGCGGTGTGGAATCCTAACTATCTCGTCGCTTTTCAAGGACTCTCCAGACAGCAGGTAATCTTATCGCTGGAGGCTCCAGATAGCGACAGTACATCGGCGTCAGGTATCTGTTGACAGAACGCTTCTTTATCGAGCCGCCGGCAGTTTGCAGCCCAGCCTGTAGGACCGCCGGGCCGTTGTCCGAGTGTCGGCCTCCCCTGCAGGACTCCCCACAGTCGCTCCCTACTGTGCCGCCTCCTGGCCACGCCCCCCTGCTGCCGGCTGTTTGTAGTTGTTTAATGTCGAGAGCTGAATCAGTGCATGTAATAAAGATATTAAAGGACTGAGAAACTGATATCTAATTTAAACAAATTTAAATAAATTGAAACAAATTTATAGAAATTTAAACAAATTTTTACAAATTTAAACAAGTTTACAGAAATTATATTCGAATTAAATGAGGAGCCTCTAGTGGGGGCGACACCGTACCAAACGCCACTCAGCAAAATTTTCCAAGAGGATGGTCAACACAGTTGATGGTGGTACTGCTTGTATTTGTTTAAATAAAGACTTATGTCCAGTTGCTAGGAAGGGGTGGCTTAGGTTAGTGTAGGTAGCCCGAGTGCCGTTTCTTCGGCAGCGTTTTCTTGCGTTGGCAGAGGTAGCCCAATTGACCTATCCCCCCGTGGAAATTCTAACTCCCGGACATTTCCTAGGACGATGTGACTTAGGTTGGTAGAGGTAGTCCAACTGCACTGTCTTCCCGCCATCTTGAATGACGTCAGTCGCGTCATCAGTTGACGTCACGTGATGTCACGAACTTGCGTCACGGTCGCCATCTTGGATAACGGTGATGGCGGCCCTTGGGGTGACCTACTTTCTGGCGACTCTCCCCTTGTCCCATTATTCACAATTTCTTTCGATTTGGTCTGCAGCGTTGCATTTGGTGCTGCAATATTTTACTATAAGCTGTCATATGCAGTACAAATACTGTCTTAGGTAAATTTTATTAAAATCTCTTGAGAGCCATATACATTGCACTTGTATCAATCCCGATGGATTTCTTATTTTAACGATTGTTTAATATATTAAAAAGTCGAAAGTTTCCACTCACCAGTAGTCACTCACGAAGAGAGCGTGCCACTGCTGTGTCTTGAGCGCCACCTGACGGTGGTCGAGTCGTTAAGCCCCTGGCCACTGACCGTGCCGCTGCCGGTACACACCCACACCTGCAACAGACACGTGCTGTTTGACAATGAACGCTGCACTTGTATTGATGTTCTAAAGTATTTGGCACGTACATTATTGTATTTGTAATATATTTAATGTTAGCACTTTTTATTTTGTGATTTAATGAAATACTGTCCATTCTATCGATATTTTCTGCTGCTGAGAAAAATATTTAGTAATATGTGAGAACAAGTCTATATCCCACATTTTTACTTGTTACCTCATGACGGCTCCGATGGTAGCACTTAACCAAAACGTGTAATCAAAATAAGAAATAATAGAGGATGGTGAAGACATAAAAATGTTATTTATTTCTGTGTGATTATGACCGATGAGTTTTGCAAAGACGTCATGTCTGCTGTTTGCATTAGCGCCCGACATACACATTTCCTTCCCTCATCATGCTCTTATTTACTGACTCCAGTAGATCCAGCAGTAAATCTGCTCGGGATTTAACAACAGGGATGCTAATACGGAATCGATCGCTTGAGGAGGTCCATTGTCAACGCCACGCAGGATGTAATGGCCCCATACGTCTAGCGCCTGAGACGAGTTTGCTCTTTTATGCAAAATGGTACAGCAAAGTCACCAACCATGCCTGAGCTAGGAAACAGGCTAATTAGCAGCAAGCCAAGTATCCATACAGACGGCTACGTGTCAAGTGGGCGGGGTTCTACGGCCTAACCTCAAAGACCGCCTTCCCTTATATAATTACAAAAGGTTTTAACTCGACTAGAACAATTACTACACTACAGGTATTCATTATTTACAATACCCACCATTAAAAACTACCTAAGGATAAACATACTTCATTACTTGTATGTTGACTTCGGCATATCCCTAGATTTCGCCAGATGAGCAAGATTTCCCCCTCCACCATTGCTTACATCTGTAACCTTCCTAGTCACAGACACTACTAAACCCAGACCAAAGGATGACCGACTCGAACCAGAGGCTGGCGACGTCGGCACTGGCGTAAAACACAGGACAACGTCGCTTCCTCCTCACACACACACCTGGCTTTTCTCTCCCATCTGTCGCCATGCCGCAGCACTTCCCTCTGTTGCATCTGGTGATCGTGGCCTCAAATATTCTCTGTTAAATCATTCCATTACAACTATTGACAGCCTTGAGAGAGCCAGTCCTGACAGAACTTTACCATCTGGTGAGCAAAATGTATGAGACAGGCGAAATACCCTCAGACTTCAAGAAGAATGTAATAATTCCAATCCCAAAGAAAGCGTTGACAGATGTGAAAATTACCGAATTGTCAGTTTAATAAGTCACGGCAGCAAAATACTAACGCGAATTCTGTACAGACGAATGGAAAAACTGGTAGAAGCCGACCTCGGGCAACATCAGGTTGGATTCCGTAGAAATATGGGAACACATGAGGTAATAGTGGCCCTACGACTTATCTTAAAAGCTATATTAAGAAAAGGCAAACCTACGTTTCTAGCATTTGTAGACTTGGAGAAAACTTTTGACAATGTTGACTGGCATAATCTCTTTCAAATTCTAAAGGTGGCAGGGGTAAAATACAGGGAGTGAAAGGCTATTTACAATTTGTACAGAAACCAGATGGCAGTTATAAGAGTAGAGGGACATGAAAGGGAAGCAGTGGTTGGGAAGGGAGTGAGACAGGGTTGTAGCCTCTCCCCGATGTTATTCAATTTGTATATTGAGCAAGCAATAAAGGAAACAAAAGAAAAATTTGGAATAGGTATTAAAATCCATGGAGAAGAAATAAAAACTTTAAGGTTCGCAGATGACATTGTAATTCTGTCAGAGACAGCAAAGGACTTGGAAGAGCAGTTGAACGGAATGGGCACTGTCTTGAAAGGGGGATATAAGATGAACATCAACAAAAGCAAAACGAGAATAATGGAATGTAGTCGAATTAAGTCGGGCGATGCTGAGGGAATTAGATTAGGAAATGAGACACTTAAAGTAGTAAATGAGTTTTGCTACTTGGGGAGCAATGTAACTGATGATGGTCGAAGTAGAGAGGATATAAAATGTAGACTGGCAATGGCAAGGAAAGCGTTTCTGAATAAGAGAAATTTGTTAACATCGAGTATAGATTTAAATGTCTGGAAGTCGTTTCTGAAAGTATTTGTATGGAGTGTAGCCATGTATTGAAGTGAAACATGGACGATAATTAGTTTGGACAAGAAAAGAATAGAAGCTTTTGAAATGTGGTGCTACAGAAGAATGCTCAAGATTAGATGGGCAGATCGCGTAACTAATGTGTGGAAGTATTGAATAGGACTGGCGAGAAGAGGAGTTTGTGGCATAACTTGACAAGAAGAAGGAATCGGTTGGTAGGACATGTTGTGAGGCATCAAAGGATCACCATTTTAGTATTGGAGGGCAGCGTGTAGGGTAAAAACCATGGAGACCAAGAGATGAATACACTAAACAGATTCAGAAGTAAGTAGGCTGCAGTACGTATTTGGAGATGAAGAAGCTTGCACAGGATAGAGTAGCATGGAGAGCTGCATCAAACCAGTCTCAGGACTGAAGACCACAACAACAACAAAATCATTTAACCTCTTAATCTGTTTTTCATCACGCAAGCCTTCCTATATATCTTACCCTGTTATGATTTACCTCTCCTCGAAGACAACTTGTGTCCTGGGCGCCCCAACGTGACATGCTGTGGGATGTCTATTTCCGCTCACAGTCATTACCACTGGTATAATTGTCTCGACTCTTTTCAACCAATATATGACCCCACGGTGGTCAAATCAACTATGCATATTATGGTTAACAAAGAAAAACACTCAACTCTAAAAATACCATACTAATTATCATAACAAGTTTAAAAATTTAAAAAGTCAAGATTGCTGAAATTTCTTCAAAAGCCTTATAGCTTTATGAAGGTGCTTCATTCGTAGGCACCAGTTTGACGTTAGCATGGATGCATCTTCAGCTTTATAATGGTTGTCTCATCATAATGTACATGGGCAGTTATGGGGTCCCAGCCTCCAGGAAGTTATCAATGTTAAGAGTGAAACCTCACTGAGTGTACCCCAGAAGATGCTTGTCAAAATATAGAAAGCATGACAGCTGAATGAGCCAGGCCTGATAGTGTCACACAGAATATACTAGCTGTTTTGGCAGACACAGGTTGTATAAAACCAATGTAACTAATAGTTTAAATCCCATGTCATATGCACACCTCCAGTGTATTGCTAACAGGACGATGTGGTAAGCAGCCCATGGAGGCTACCGATACATGCACAGTGTCTCTGAACTGAGGTTGCCCTTCCCACAAAGTTGTTTCTGAAGCCCATTATTACCGCAACCCGGTCTGCAGATGAGGTACCAAACGCCCCACCTGACCTGATGACAGTATCCCTGTGTCCTCAGCAAGGGCCCGCTGACGGCTTGACCAGTCTGAGTCTGTGGTTCTGGACTTCTATTTGGTTTGTTGATGGAGAATGGAATCGTATTTTCTAATACACCAGGTGGAGTAAAAGGTTATGAACACCATTCAAATGTAATTGAAGATGAACATTTTTTCAAACCACTTTATGCCATTCCAACAACGAAAAACGCGGAAGTTTAGAAGTATATCGTTAAAATGCTTGAGTGATGAGTAACAGAACGTAGCAATAGTCCATATAACAACTCCTTGGTTCACGTAGGTCACAAAGATGGTAGTGTGCATGTAGTTACCGACGCTAGGGCATTAATTAGGAATGTAAAAAGACAGACAGGTCGTCCTAAAGATCTGGTCAAACTTCTCTAAAAATTTGAAGAGATCAGTATATGAGCAGTCTTGATTTAACTGCTGGCTATTGGCAGACAGCGTTAGACGAGATGGGCACTGTACCTGCAACAATACGACGTAGAGGTCAAATACGTAAAAGGCGCTGAAAAGTGTATGCCTGGTGCATTATCACAGTTACTCGAAAATGCAGAGATACTAAATAAAGCGGTAGAGAATGATGTTACATTCAGGATTAGCTACATCAGAGACGTGGAACGTAAAAATGTGATAAGAGATGTTTGCAAAAATAAATGTCGATCAAGCATTCAAATTGGTAAAAATCAAATTTGATGATTCTGGTGCCACTAATATTAGGGTTTGATACAGAATATATAAAGGAGTATCATACTTACAGAAGGCAGCCATCCCAGGAGTATGGCGAGTATGTTGGACTGGGCAATTTATAGAAGAGACTATAGATTACTTTCATTTGGTTTATGGTCATTGCGGAGCCAAAAAGGTGTGTAGAAAAATTGTTGGAATGCATCGCATTCAATAATCTCGTAAGGAGAGTGTCACAAACAATAACTTTGTGTGATATATGGCAGAGAGCAAAAGTGACAAATGCCACAAGCAGTGGTCTTATGCCGACTACTGAACCCTATGATGTGTTGAATATAGTCACAATATTTTGGTGGTGGTGGAACTTTTCTCAAAATTTATCAAACTGTATCCATTGACGAAGGTAACAATAAGAGCTGTATATAATATACTGGTTCTCTACTATTTTCCGAATGTAGGTAAACCGAAATATAGTTTATGCATATAACCACATACCATGTGTGAAGTAATTCAGCTGAGAGGTATATGCGAGAGATTGGGTGATTATGTCGAACTTACTCGCACAAAAACCACTGAGCACATGGAAAGTACGTAACTTAATCGAAGGAGATAATGAACATATTAAACTGTGAGAGTATGAGGTTCACTCCTGAGGAAATTTTGAAATAAGAGAAAAAGTGATTGGTGGGAAAATTATTAGTTTCCCCCTTGTGAAGAGTTGACAATGGACAAGAAGAAAGAATTACTGAGAAACAAGACGGCAAAGTAATCTGAGAAACGATTTGTTGACATGACGAAAACTTAAAGCTTCTAAAATTTAAAGTAGGCAATTTGGTTCTCATGAAAGCTTACGACAAATCTAGTGAGATTAACCATGAGATAAAAAAATTTAAGTTTGTGTATAATGAATCAAACAGGATAGCAAATATACCATACATCAATGTTTATTACTTAGAATACCTGATATCAAAAATGTGTTTTGGTATTTGGAATGTGAGTGATTTGAAAAGGTATGAACCAAGGATTCAAAAAGACAATGGTCAGATGTACATTATGGTCTTGAAATAAAGAAGTAGAAATAGTACAAAATCAATATACAAGGTGGTCCATTGATAGTGACCGGGCCAAATATCTCACGATATAATCGTCAAACGAAATAAACTACAAAGAACGAAACTTGTCTACATTGAAGGAGGAAACCAGATGGCGCTATGGTTGACCCGCTAGATGGCGCTGCCATAAGTCAAACCTATATCAACTGCGTTTTTTTAAAATAGCAACCCCGATTTTTTATTACATATTCGTGAAGTACGTAAAGAAATATGAATGTTTTAGTTGGACCACTTTTTTCGCTTTGTGATAGTCACAAACGTGTAAGTACGTAGTATCACGTAACATTTCGCCAATGTGGACGGTATTTGCTTCGTGATAGATTACCCGTGTTAAAATGGACTGTTTACCATTTGCGGAAATGGTCGATATCGTGTTGATGTATGGCTATTGTGATCAAAATGCCCAAAGGGCGTGTGCTATGTATGCTGCTCGGTATCCTGGACGACATCATCCAAGTGTCCGGACCGTTCACCGGATAGTTACGTTATTTAAGGAAACAGGAAGTGTTCAGCCACATGTGAAACGTCAATCACGACCTGTAACAAATGATGATGCCCAAGTAGGTGTTTTAGCTGCTGTCGCGGCTAATCCGCACATCAGTAGCAGACAAATTGCGTGAGAATCGGGAATCTCAAAAACGTCGGTGTTGAGAATCCTACATCAACATCGACTGTACTCATACCATATTTCTATGCACTAGGAATTGCATGCCGACGACTCTGAACATCGTGTATAGTTCTGCCACTGGGCACGATGACACATGTTTTGCACATGTTCTATTCAGCGACGAAGCGTCATTCACCAACAGCGGTAACGTAAACCGGCATAATATGCACTATTGGGCAACGGAAAATCCACTATGGCTGCGACAAGTGGAACGTCAGCGACCTTGACGGGTTAATGTATGGTGCGGCATTATGGGAGGAAGGATAATTGGCCCCCATTTTATCGATGGCAATCTAAATGGTGCAATGTATGCTGATTTCCTACATAATGTTCTACCAATGTTACTACAAGATGTTTCACTGCATGACAGAACGGCGATGTACTTCCCAGAATATGGATGTCCGGCACATAGCTCGCGTGCGATTGAAGCGGTATTGAATAGCGTATTTCGCGACAGGTGAATCGGTCGCCGAAGCACCATACCATGGCCCGCAGGTTCACCGGATCTGACGTCCCCGGATTTCTTCCTGTGGGGAAAGTTGGAGGATATTTGCTATCGTGATCCACCGACAACGCCTGACAACATACGTCAGCGCATTGTCAATGCATGTGCGAACATTACGGAAGGCGAACTACTCGCTGTTGAGAGGAATGTCGTTACACGTATTGCCAAATGCATTGAGGTTGACAGACATCATTTTGAGCATTTATTGCATTAATGTGGTATTTACAGTTAAACACGCTGTAACAGCATGCGTTCTCACAAATGTTAAGTTCACAAAGATGAATGTATCACAGTGGAACAACCGAAATAAAATGTAGAAACGTAGCTACGTTCTGTATTTTAATTTTAAAAAATTACCTGTTACTAACAGAGCGTCTACAACTTGAACCATATGTTTGTGACTATTACAGCGTCATCTATCACAAAGCGAAAAAAGTGGTCCAAGATGAATGTATCACATTGGAACAACAGAAATAAAATGTACAAACGTAGCTACGTTCTGTATTTTAATTTTGAAAAACTTACCTGTTACTAACTGAGCGTCTACAATTGTGAACCATATGTTTGCTACTATTACAGCGTCATCTATCACAAAGCGAAAAAAGTGGTCCAAGTTGAATGTATCACATTGGAACAAATTCAGGGAGAGCAAATGTTATATAAAGATATTGTAGACATGTTTTAAGCTTCTATGATGGAGCCTTGGAAACAAAGTAAAACACTAAGCTGTAAGTTGCGAGAAAGGACTCACAATGAATTGATAAAGTGGAAGTCATGGGGGATGAAGAAGAAATCACTTAGTTGTCCATAAACATAATGAAAGAAATGAAAATGTAGTCCGCAAGAGACGCTCCACGGCACACTGCTGTCTATGGTGCACTGACCTCTTTACTGTTCTGTTTCAATAACTTTCACACATGTATGGTGTAGCTGGTAGACGTATTAGTGCTCAGTAGTAAGTAGAGTAACCTATAAATAAGTGTTGAGTCAGTGGTGCACTTGGCAAGGGTCGTTTCTGAAATATTGTGATAAATGTATACTATATGGGTACCAAATTTTGAATTAAAACTGAAAATGTGTTGTAGAATAGGTATTTCCTTTATGTGTTGGTGTAAGGTAAACTTTGTTTTCCAATGTGTAGTATCCTGAAGGAAAACCTATAATTTTTTTAAGTACATTATATGAGTTCATCCTTTTAGGACGATTCAGAGAAATGTGGTCCGTATGTGGTGCTACAGTTAAATTCAAATTTAAATATCTAAATAATTTTTATTTAAACAGTATCGAATGAAAATCGACTCTGTAAAGTCATCGATTTTATATGAAAGGTCACTGTTTAGGAAACCTCTACAACTAGTCAAGATGAAAAAATGTTATTCCTGTGATAAATGTTCGTTGGAAGGAGAATGTATTTCGTGAAAACATTAATAATTTAATGGAAAATAAAATATGGAAATTAATATAATTTATAAATAATGTGTAACATTCTAAGTGTATTAAGAAATTATTTAATTCAAACAAGCTGAATTCATAAAAGTAGGAAACGCGCTGTGAGTTTTCGACCGTCAGTCTTCTGGATGACATTTTCGTGAACAGCGCAGGGGAGGAACGTAACGGGAAAAAAATGTTCAATTGTGTGTGTGTTCCTAAGGTACCAAACTGCTGAGGTCATCGCTCGGTACACTTACACACTGCTTGAGCTGATTCAAACTGACTTACACTAAAAACAACACACACACACACATTCCCGACGGCGGACTGGAATCTCTGGCGGGAGGGGCCGCGCAATCCATGGCATGCCGCCTCAAACCGCGCGGCCACCCCACGCGGCAGTCGAGCCTTCGCAGCCATGTCTGGCGACGTGAGGCTTAAACAGCAAAATTCCGGTGTGAAAGTGCTTAATGTTTATTGTGGCAGTGGCCTACAGGTCCAGAAGTTGTCTCCAGTTTATTTGGTGTCGCAAGAATATCCAGCTTGTATTATATAATGGAATATGGAGTCAAAGATACAGCAAGTTAACGCGGCTACTGTATGTGCGTGGTAGTTATAAATTAATTCCATCACTGGAGACGTGAAGAGCCTATCCGAAGTTCCATTCAGCAAGCAACAGCTTCAACACCAGTACGACGGAAGCCGGCAATGGCTCAAAAAATGGTTCGAATGGCTCTGAGCACTATGGGACTTAACTTCTGAGGTCATCAGACCCCTAGAACTTAGAACTACTTAAACCTAAATAACCTAAGGAGATCACATACATCCATGCCCGAGGCAGGATTCGAACCTGCAACCGTACCAGTCGCTCGGTTCCGGTTTGAAACGCCTAGAACCGCTCGGCCACCGGTGCCGTCAGTCCGGCAGTTACGTAACACGTGGCAAAATGTTTGTTAGAGATTGTTGTTAATGTTAGTAAAAACAATGTAACGTTGTGCAGTATTAATGAAAATGTTCTACTGGGAGAAGTAAAAGCTGTACTTTTCTGAGAAGTGACAGGTCCCGATGGGCAGCGCGGGTGGGGGAGAGCGGGAGGGGGGGGGGGGGGGGGGAATTGGCGACAGGGTTCGATTTCCGTAGCGCGGTCAACGGCTTATTCTCATTTCTGGAGAGATGCAAAAGTTATTCTGCGCATTATTAATTCAATTTTAAACAATATTAGCGGATAACACGGCTAAATATTGTCACGTTCATAGTTACAAACTATTTCTTTCCCTGCTGCGCAAAGTTAAGAAACGCTGCGATTACAAGCGGTTCGGACATTTAAAATACAAAGGCGAATTGGTCACACGTGGAATCGGCTGGTTCGGTTACAAACTCATCAGAAGATTAAAAGTAATTAAAAATCAATTTACATTAGAGATCTGTAAGGAGCGAAAATTGGCAATTGACCCTAAATAATGAAAAGTGTCAGATCATTCACATAACTGATAAAAGGAATTCGTTAAACTTCAGTTCCACGACAAATCAGTAAAAATCTAAAGGCCGTAATTCAACTAAATACCAAGGAGATACAATTAGGAATTACTTAAATTGGAAAGACCGCATAGAAAATGTTGTGGACAAGACGAACCAAAGACTGCGTTATATTGGCAGAGTAATTAGAAGATGCAACAGATCCAGTAAAAAGACTTCCTACACACTTGTCTTGTTCGGCCTCTTTCGCAGTACTTCTGCGTGGTGTGGGATCCTTACCAGATGGGATTAACAGAGTAAGTCGAGAAAGTTGAAAGAGGGTCAGTACGTTTTGTATTATCGAGTAATACAGCAGAGAGTGTCCTAGACACGAATCTGGAGTTGGCGCGGACAGCAGTAAAACAAAGGCGTTTCTCGTTGCGGCGGGATCTTCTCATGGAATTTCAGTCACCAACTTTTTCCTCCAAATCCGAAAAAATTTTTGCTGGCGCCGACCTACATAGGGAGAAATGAACATTATAATAAAATAAGGGAAATCACAGATCACGCATAAAGATGTAAGATTTCGTTTTTTCCACGCACAGTTCGAGAACCGATTAATAGAGGCACTTATCTGTGATTCGCTGAGTGGCCATGCAGATGTAGATTTAGATGTAGATACTTGGTGGTGAAGAGTGTATCAGCCTTGGAGCGTAAAAGTTTTACGTTGCTAACAAGTGAACTGAAATGGCCATATTGATACTACCGCACTGTCATCGTAATGTAATCTTATTTCGTTGTACACATATAGCTATAATCTGATCTTCTGTACTGCACGACACACTGCAGACACCAGATGGCGAATTCTACATTGCTGAATAATGGCTTATCAGATCACGTTGAGCCTTTTTTACGTATTTTCTTGATCATTATAACAAAGTTAGCTAAATCTGTCACTGTCACACACTCACTTTTTGTGTATTTCACTGTCTTCGCTTATGCATGAGCGTCACGTACAAGTGTGTAAAGATCTCAGTGATTCGAAATACAAGTCTGGGCAAATTGACTCTCAAGTAGTTTAGCACAAAAAAGAACTGTTGCACCCAGACTGATGTATCGGAATAAATGGTACGGGAATGGGAGATGGTATCAAACTGTATTCGCTACTACTAACTTAAAAAATTTCCAAGCCTAAAACCTAAAATCGTTTTCCTCTTACTAAAATGAAACAAAGGACTCTTTTATTCCTGACTGTTTCCGTTGTTTCCGAGACACTGATCTCTCTGACTAATCTTTCGTTTATACTGCTGATTGTTGGAAATGAACACCGCTTTGCGGGAAACTATTTGTTACGACATAATAGGAATGGCGTTTGTTTTACGTTATTAAAATACAAGTGTTCCTTTTGTGGGACTTGGGAGATCTATTCATTGTTATAAACTATAGGCCATTGGATTCCACTTCGGAATATCGGCTAATTGTGTGTACCACACACAGTCTGGTGGCCGATTTTATGGTTGTGGCCATCATTAACGGCAGATGTGTAGAGGTTGTAGCACAAGGGGCGACCGAGAAGTTTCCATTAGAAGGCCATACAGTCCAGAATCGGTACGCCATTCAGGCAAAACCGCCGTGAGCACTGAGGCACCAGGTTGAAGACACCCATCTGGTAAAACGACAGGTCGTGCAGTCCGAAAATGCCTGCTGCACATCCTCTTGCGACAGGAATAGTCGGCCCTTCAAGGGCCTTTTTTTAAGGGACTGGCGGCGTGATGACAGCGTGGGGAGAGACCTGAGCTACAGTACGGCTGCCCAACTGTCTCCCACGAGTCGTAGTGGAGGGAGCTGGCCTCCCAGATGAGACCGGAGTCTCGTGTGGAATCGCGACCACCACGGAACTTGGCGCACCATTCCACAGACGGGGTTTCCCACAGACATGGTGACCCGTACGCATTCTTCATTCTCCGACGGACGTCTACTGGCGATTCTCCTTTGGCAGCCAGGAAGAGAGAATGACAGCACGTTGGTTCTGTTTCGACGCCTTTCATAATAACATCTCCATAGTTCCCGTTTCCGCATATACAGCACGCACTTTGGAAAGACACGAATACCACATGAATCCCTTGGATATATGTCGGTGCTTATATTCCTGAAATGGAGTGTTGCGCTACGTTGCATGTATGCTGCAACGGTGCTCTCACTCTGAAACTTTTGGATCGCCCCTTATAGTTTAGACGATTGTTTTCGTTGCAACATATCCTTATAGACTGAAAACAGTTCACAGCAGTTTTCTGCCGAACGATTATTTTGTAAGCCACTTCTTTCGTGTATGAACAAAGTCGATTCACATTGTTTGCACTGAAACTCAGCTAGGCATCTGCTTTCCCTACAGAACATCTTATGTTAGAATCCCATCTCTGGGTGGTTATTCTTCCTTAAAACAGACAACACTTGCGACGGCGTGCTGGACAGCAACCAGTCGACGAGGACGAGGGACGCCGTCTGTGTCAGTGTCATTATTGTCGGCAGTCAACAAGTTGAGTTTGCTGCCACCGTAACTTGATCATAGCTGTGTGACTGCACTCGCGATTTCGCCTAACAACTTTGTGAAAAAAACAGTTTCAAAAAAATTGTGTCTGCAGTTTTCTAGCTTATTCCCCATTGGTAATCCATGTCCTTTGCGCCAACTGTTAATTTAGTTCACTTGTGCTTGTACGACATTGAAAAGAAAACTCAGGGGAAAGAGGGAGGACGCAACTCGTTTGGACGTTAGTAAGTAGTGTGGTATTGTCCCGCTGGAATATGATACCTTGGCAACGATCCAGAAAGAATATGAATGGGCCTCATTCCTGAACTCACGTCAAAATTTCCGGAAAGTGCCATGAACTGAGGAAAAATGGCCAGATGGAAAACCAGTTCCCACTACTGTTCTCGGAACACAAACCGCATTGGCATTATTCACAAGGTTCACTTCAGTGTTCCCTCAGTACAAGCAACGTTTCTTTTAGAACACTTTCCTTACAACGTAATATCAGAGGGCGACTATGTATGACACAGTAGGAATGGTTGAGTTGAATAATGTCGTTGGTAAGGAATGGGCCTTTGTCCAGCTGGAAGTTCATGACTTAAAAATGTTGTATGTTGTATGAACAGAGTATAAGCAATCCTTAATCATCACATTAATACTACCTGAACACTGCCATAGCATTGTTGGCAGTAAAGTGCTGTCATCAGCATGGGCCTTTTTTATGTGTGTTGTCATCTTACAGCTGACACAACTGCGCTTGTTATATTTCGCTCACATCAGCATCAGGATCAACATTTCCTTATCTCCAGGCTGGCTCCAGGAACAGCATCGGTCCACGTGTTGACGCCGTGGAGGGGGAGAACCCTCCATCCCAGCAACCCCGCTCGCCATCCAGTGCTGTGCAGTTTTTAACTTGCGCGCGAGTTGTCGTATGGTGTCTGGCACGAAGCAGTATAATAATGTCGTGTGACGAGGGCCTCCCGTCGGGTAGACCGTCCGCCTGGTGCGAGTCTTTCGATTTGGCGCCACTTCGGCGTCTTGCGCGTCGATGGGTATGCAGTGATGATGATTGCCCACAGCCTTCAGTCGGCTGCAGTTTACACATGCGGGACACGTCTGCACGTGCTTTTGTGTGAGTGAGAGCGGACCCTTGTTCACAAGTGCGTGCTATCGCCGCTCGTTCGCACGTAATGCTTACAACTCAGGATATGATGCACCCCCCCTCCCCCCCCCCCCCCCTCCTACACCCTGCTGCCTGACCCGAGCTCACCCCTGCTCAGCAGCCAACTGCACGCAAAGCGGTAGAGAAGCTGTGATCTGGCGACGTCACGCACAGTTTTGTATATAAGAGACTTGTTGCGGGACATTATAAGTAGGAAAGCATTAATGTTTAAACGATCACACTACGTCACACACATGTGCCACGTCAAAGTCCACAAATGCTCATGTAAAACGCATAATGTCGTCATTCCATCACTGCATGTACGTCTGAGTCCCACGTGTTCAATTGACGAGACACCTTCGTTGAGCAAAAAAGAATTTGACAAGACTCTTTGACGTAAACATCTGTCAGAGAAACGTACTCACAGCTTTCTGCGTGAAGACTGGATGGGCACGATAGCGGAGGAGCATACGACCTAGCTATGCGCCAGAATGCCTGGAAGGTGCATCACGCGATTGAGTCCACCTCAACAATATGCTGTGTGTGTTGGAATTGTTTACCATCTTGCACCACACAAGATGCGTAGGCAATCACGGTAAATAGTCACTATCTTTCCTCTTTTTTTCAGTTTTATTGACCAACTACGATCACGCTAACAACATCAGTTCCTCTCCTTCCGTTGTTGTTGTTTCCTATTTCTCCAGTATTCCCTCATTATCTCCCTACGAAGTCTCTTCCTTTCTTCTGTCCATGAAGTTCCCGATTTTTTATTTCTTCTCCTTTGAAAGCGTTCCAAATTTAGTATTTTACTTTTAAAACGGTTTCTTCCTGCTAATTCTGATTCCTCGATGTTGTTTCTGTCTAGGTCTTTCCTTACTTCTGCAGCCCATGCTGTTGTCGATTTCTTCTTCCAGAAATATAGGAGTATTTCTTTTGTTGGTTTGTTTCCATCTATTAGGTAGAGATGTCCAAAAAAGGTTAATCTGCGTTTGGCCATTACAGCAGAGATTTTCTCTGCATTTTTATAGATCTGCTCATTACTCAGTTTTTATTGCACCCATCATTCTTTCCAACACCCCTAATCTCTCCATCTTACAGTTCATCGTTAAGCATTCAGATCCATATAAACATTCTGGTCGTACCACAGTGGTGTAGTGTCTTAGTTCTGTTTTTTTCTAGCTATACATTTATTGTTGTAAATATGTTTGGTCAAACTATATGCTCTTTCCGTTTTGTTAATTCTTACACCTATTGCTGATTTTTCTAGTCCATTCTGTTGTATAGTCTCTCCAAAATATTTAAATTTATTTACTTACACTATTTTATCTATTTGTGTTTCTATGAATTTGCCACATTTTTTAAATTTGTCTTGCATTTTGTTTTATCAGCTGAAACTTTTAGACCAGTTCTGTTTGCTATTTTTTTCAGAAGGTTGATCTGAATAACTGCTTCTGTCAGGTTTTCTGAAATTATTGCTAAATCATCCGCAAAAGCCAAGCAGTTTACCTTAGTTCCATTTGTTTTCCTTCCCAGACTTATTGGTTTAATTTTGTGATTTTTTCGCTCCGAATTCCAGATACTATTTTTTTCTAGAACACAATTAAACAGTAAAGGTGATAAACCATCACCTTGCCTAACACCAGTATTTATTTCAAATGGCAGAGATACTTCTCCCATAAATTTGACTTTAGAGATTGTATCTGTTAGTGTTTCACGAATTATATTTGCTAATTTTGATTTAACACTAAATTGTCTAACAACCTTATCTATTGTTTCTCTGTGTATACAATCAAATGCTTTCTTGAAGTCAATAAATGACACTGATATTGGTTTCCTGGTTAACATTCTATCGCGAATTATTGACTATAACTTAAAATTTCTTCTGCACAGGATCTTCCCTTTCGAAAACCACCCTGATATTCCGCCAGTTGTTTGTCTAAAGTATGTACCACTCTGTGTAAGAGTATTTTTGATAATATTTTGTATGCCACTGGCAGAAGTTACACTGCTCTGTAATTATTGATAGTTTGTTTGTCTTCATGTTTATGTAACGGTTGGATTAATGCAGTTTTCCATTCAACTGGAATTTTTTCTGTTTTCCATATGTTCTCAAGAAGCAGTTGCAGATCCTTTATGAGTTTTGGTTCTGACCACTTCACCCTAATTCTGCTGTACTGGAGTCTTCACCACTTGCTTTATTGTTACTGAGTGTTTTGATGGTTTCATGAATTTCTAACTCTGTTGGTGGGAAATCATCCTCTAGATTTTGAGTTGTCACTGGAAATTCAAATTTATCTGTTGAAACTGGATAGTTTAACAACTATCGAAAAAATTTTGTTAAATTTCACAATTTTCTTTGTTATTTAATCCCATTTTGCCATTTTTATCTTTGAAACAAATAGTTGGTGCCTGATATCCTTGAAGTATGTGTTTAAATGTTTGGTAGAAATTTCTAGTATTATTTTTGGTGAAAGTTTCTTCTATTTCAATAAGCTGAGATTTTTCAAAGTTTCTTTTGAGTTTCCGGATTATTTTCGTTCTTTCTTTTCCTTGTTGTCTGCATTGTTCAGGGCCCTCTTCTTTTTTCGTACTTCTGCATTTTTGAGTTCTTTGTATCACTGCTTCTTCACACTTCTCATTCCACCATGCCTTCTTTTTATTCTTGGCCAATCTGAAAGTTTCCTCTGTTCCTCTGCTGCTTGAGTTATTTGCATCTGGAGTTCACTCTAATCACCTTCTTCACTTGTATCAATTACTTCTCTAAATTTTTCAACATTTTCCTTCGTAATATTGCCTGTAGTGGTGTTGTATCCGATCACTTTTTTAGTCACTTTTTTGCATTAGATGGGAGAAATTTTATTTTAATCTTAGAGAGATAATGATCCGAGTAGAATTCCCCATTTCTGACTATTTTAACATTCATAATTTCCGTGATAAACCTTTTAGATATCGCTATCTGATCGAGTCGAAATTCTCCTAGGTTTGGATTTGGATGTCTCCAAGTTTATGCTTTTCTTGGTAGTTTGCGGAAATGTGTGGACATGAGTTTTAACTGGAACATTTCACACATACCGGTCAGTCTTTCACGATATAACTACGTTTCTATGACGTTATACTTGGGGTTTTTTGTGCCATTGCAGCGTTAGTGTCGGTCTTCGCAGCAGAATCATGACGAATATTGTTAATAAATGCGTCCTACTCCCTTGCAGTTGTTAAACTTTAAATGTAGAGCGCCGCGCACGGCTCAAAGAATCTGCCTCTGAGGCACGCATCAGCCACGCAATGCGACATTGATTACGTCATCGTTACGGACGAGACTTCAGCACGCCGGCTAGAATACCATCCTATATGTGTTAACCAGTCGTCCACCGACACAGGTAACTGTAAATTCAGTACCAAACATAATATTAATGAGAGTAAAGGTTGCGAACGTCGTAAATATTTACAGCGATCAGTAAACAGTTAACTTACTTGTGGCAGAAACGTCAAAGTGTGAGGACATCAACACGCATATCAACACTCCCTGGTGCAAGGCGGTGTAAGTCTTAACGCTTGGAGCATAGACGAAACAAAAAGCTAGCTTAAAGCTAACTTGCGTCGTAGATTCCAGCAGCAAACACCTGACGTGGACATAAAGTTGTTAAACTAAACCTCCTGTCCTCACACTAACAGGTGTAGGCTTGTCAGTGCCGGTATGCTACCGCACTGGGATTGTAACATCAGAACAACGTCACACGAGGACGAACGGTGCCGACTCGGCGGTACGTCAGTGCAGATTTCGGCCTCGTTCCACAGTTACGTCCACTCACTGTCGGTGGTGCTGAGTGGTCGTACGTTCTGTGTAGGGGAGTTCCCTGGAACAGCCAAGCCACGGAACAACAGAGAGAGCACATATCTACATGAGCAGACTTTGGGGAGTCTAATGTATACGAGTTACGCAACACAGCATGAGTTAGAATGTCGACTAAGGAGGCAGTCGTAGGTTTACCTGTTCTGTGAGACATTGCGGAGCAATCTGCTAGAGTATTTCGACAAACTCGCCCCCTCTTGGAAGGAACCATAGCTCAACTCAACGACGCTTGCTGTGCATCGACGGAGGTGGAGATGTATAATTCAACTATACCAGATGTGGGCGTAGGAACTACGGTCTTATTTATGTATGTTTGTATATCCAGCTATATGTGAGAGTATAAAAAGTTTGGAGCCACACATTTGTTATCTTATTCCTCTATAAAATCCCCTGCACCCTAATGTAGCCGAACAGTTACCACCATGACCGAGAGGACGTCATAAACTCAACGAAAGGGTCTTGTAGTAGGCGACTGGTCCTTCAGTGGTGATGCTGGAAGCCGTAAGGAGAACGCAAACGGCCCATTGCTTCCCAGTAACATAGTGTTTTATTTATCAGGTCTTCAGTTGCGGGAAGGCTAATCTTCTAATACTGTTAACACATCCTGAGGGTGTCTCCTTCGAGCATGCATATATTTTTGCAGGAAATTTTGGTATTGCACTGAAGGAATAATATACCAGACGTTCAGGAAAAGCAGTAATATTACCCCGTCTGAATAAGCAAAGCCAATTAGTGAATCCGTGTTTGACGACATGGCAGAGGAAAATCAGGATGATATCCAAGCACATTTCTGCTTTGGCAGCCATATTTTATTTCAGCCAAACAATACTCAAGGATACAGGTGCAAGTGGACTGGAATAATGCAGACCTTATTGTCGCTTTCAAACAACACAATATGAATATAAACCGTAATTACCAAGCAGCCGTAGGAGCCGAATTGTCATTCAGTGAATCCGTCACCACATGTGTAGGCAGCTGGGGTTGTAGATAATAACAGGAAATTCAGTGAGAGCTGATACAGACGAAAATTCATGAGAGTGCGCACAAAAGACAGCGTATCGAAACGTGACTGTATCAGTATATTGTGGACTATGGACAAATCTGGGCGTGTTGTACACTGGTTTGGAGGGTGCAAAGCACATACGTCTATATGCTGACAGAAAAATGGAAGCAGTCAGCGCTAAGTTAATGGAAATGGAAATTACCATTGAGTCAGTGGCTAGACGTGGCGTGGAGTTGAATTCTAGAGTACAGAAACACGAGCTACGTGTCAAAGAGAAAACTGAAGAAGTCAACGCGAAACTAACAGATACACGTGCGTGTGCCAAGGCGATAGCTAAAACTCCTGACTGCCATCATCAGCAATAATCTTAGAGTTGTGTGACATCTCAGACACAGGAATGGTTTGGCATACAGCAGCAAGTCATCAACAACGCGTAAAGGTATTGAAGTGCGTAAGGTTATTCGATGAAATTACGATTGTTGAAGTTACGACAGCTGCAACTGGATCCATCTCTCGCTGACACGAGATACTTAAGAAAGCAACCTCGTTAGAGGCACTTAAGAGTTTGATTCAAATAGGTGAGAGAAATTGTTGACTGCTTAAGTGAAAGCGTGGTTTGTCTCTTTGGACTCTGGTCGTGGAGTAAGCTTTTACGTGCGCGACCTTTGTCCAGGGGGCCTGTGTAGGCACTCTCCCATTTTTGTCAGTTATAGGCGACGTATTTTACTCATCCTTTACTATTTTCTTTATAAACAAAATGAAATGTTTAAGTTCAGTATTATTTCAATACAAAGAGGTGTCGCAGACTGTTTGGTCTACGCAAGCCACTACAAGGTGTTGTCAGCTCTCTTGTGTTTCTCGCTTGCTGCTCTTATTGCTCGCTCTTGTTGCTAATTTACGGTTACTGGTTTGATTTCTGGAGTTTTCATTGAGAATGCAGTTAAAGTTTTATTTATCTGTGCTGTATAAAGAAAGTATCGCAAATACAAAAGAGTTTATTTTAAACAGTGTACTTCCTTTAACAAAAGACCTCCCCGCGCCAAGTCGGCGTTAATTACATCCTAGGAAATAATTACTTCTCAAAGTTCAAACTATGGAGGAGAAATATTAATTAACTGTTTATTAAAGGAAAATTCATTAACAAGTAACTTTCAACTAAATAGGCTGTAGGAGTTTAAAAAGTGATTGTATTCAGAATTTTTTAGTGTTAACAGTTTGCTACGAACCTCAAAGATATTAATGGTAACAGTCGGATGTTAACTTTAAAGTTCAATACGACGCAGATAACAAAATCTCAGCCCAAATGTTACGTGAGCTAACCGGAACTTTTTCTGATAATTAAATCATGTTTCAGGGCCTTGCACGTCAGAAAAGACTATAGAGTTTAAAATCATAAAATTATTTAACTGACTCTTGACGCAGGCCATCCTGAATAATCGACGCAGTCCGTTATACACGGTGGTCCATTGATAGTGACCGGGCCAAATAACTCACCAAATAAGCATCAAACGAAAAAACTACAAAGAACGAAACTCGTTTAGCTTGAAGAGGGAAACCACATGTCGCTATGGTTGGCCCGCTAGATGGCGCTGCCATAGGTCAAACGGATACCAGCTGCGTGTTTTAAATAGGAACCCCCATTTTTATTACATATTAGTGTAGTATGTAAAGAAAAATGAATGTTTTAGTTGGACCACTTTTTTCGCTTTGTGATAGTTGGCGCTGTAATAGTCACAAACGTATAAGTACGTGGTATCGCGTAACATTCCGCCAATGCGGACGGTATTTGCTTCGTGATACATTACCCGTGATAAAATGGACCGTTCACCAATTGCGGAAAAGGTCGATATCGTGTTGATGTATGGCTGTTGTCATTAAAATGCCCAACGGGCGTGTGCTATGTATGCTGCTCGGTATCCTGGACGACATCATCCAAGTGTCCGGACCGTTCGCCGGATAGTTACGTTATTTAAGGAAACAGGAAGTGTTCAGCCACGTGTGAAACGTCAACCACGACCTGCAACAAATCACGATGCCCAAGTAGGTGTTTTAGCTGCTGTCGCGGCTAATCCGCACATCAGTAGCAGACAAACTGCGCGAGAATCTGGAATCTCAAAATCGTCAGTGTTGAGAGTGCTACATCAACATCGATTGCACCCGTACCATATTCCTATGCTACAGGAATGGCATGGTGACGACTTTGAACGTCGTGTACAGTTCTGCCACTGGGCACAAGAGAAATTACGGGACGATGACAAATTTTTTGCACGCGTTCTATTTAGCGACGAAGCGTCGTTCGCCAACAGCGGTAACGTAAACCGGCATAATATGCACTATTGGGCAACGGAAAATCCACGATGGCTGCGACAAGTGGAACATCAGCGAGCTTGGCTGGTTAATGTATGGTGCGGCATTGTGGCAATCTAAATGGTGTAATGTATGCTGATTTGCTCCGTAATGCTCTACCGATGTTACTACAGGATGTTTCACTGCATGACAGAATGGCGATGTGCTTCCAACATGATGGATGTCCGGCACGTAGCTCGCGTGCGGTCGAAGCGGTATTGAATAGGATATTTCATGACAGGTGGATTGGCCATCGAAGCACCTTCATCGGATCTGACGTCCCCGGATTTCTTTCTGTGGGGAAAGTTGAAGGGTATTTGCTATAGTGATTCACCGTCAACGCCTGACAACATGCATCAGCGCATTGTCAGTGCATGTGCGAACATTACGGAAGGCGTACTAATCGCTGTTGAGAGGAATGTCGTTACACGTATTGGCAAATGCATTGAGGTTCACGGACATCATTTTGAGCATTTATTGCATTAATGTGGTATTTACAGGTAATCACGCTGTAGCAGCATGCGTTCTCAGATATGATATGTTCACAAAGGTACATGTATCAAATTGGAACAACGGAAATAAAATGTTCAAACGTACCTACATTCTGTATTTTAATTTAAAAAACCTACCTGTTACCAGCTGTTCGTCTAAAATTGTGAGCCATATGTTTGTGACTATTATAGCGCCATCTATCACAAAGCGAAAAAAGTGGTCCAACTAAAACATTCATATTTCTTTACGTAGTACACGAATATGTAATAAAAATGGGGGTTCCTATTTTAAAAAAACCCAGTTGATATCCGTTTGACCTATGGCAGCGCCATCTAGGGGGCCAACCATAGCGCCATCTGGTTTCCCCCTTCAAGGTAGACGAGTTTCGTTCTTTGTAGTTTTTTTGTTTGGTGCTTATTTCGTGAGATATTTGGCCCGGTCACGTTCAATGGTCCATCCTGTATAGCGTGTGCATGAACAGTGCATTAGTACCTATGCCACGCAGTGCGTATTAAAAACTATTAAAACTACATATAATAACGAAGTGTGTTCCTCGGGGCCAAGTAGTATCTTGTCAATGTTTAATACGACGAAAAGAACGGCGAAAATACCAAGAAACAAAGTAAAATTCCGACAAACAAATTAAAAGTCTTACTAACATGTGTGACAGGACGGAATGGCGCGAGTATTGAGCGTAACGGGCAGCGTGCACTCCGCCGGCAGCGCGCGGGCGGGTCGAGTGTTTCGGCGTGGCGGGGGGCGTGGCCAGGGCGGTCCGCTGTGTCCGGATGGCGTACTGGTCGGAGCGCCAGGCTGGTAACCAATAGACCTGGGTTCGACCCCCCGTCTGGCACATATTTTCAACTTTCTCCATTGACTCAAATCAATGCCGACTCGCAGCCAGTGTCTGTAATTCATTTGTGACTTAATTCATAGTGGTTGATGGATCAAAACGGTGTTGTCCTGTAGGAGATATCAGAAGGAACAAACGCCACGAACTTAAAATTTAAAAATTTTCAGTGATTCTGGTTTCGGCCGTCGGCGATATCTGTCATCGAGTACGGGGCCTCACTTTCTCCACGATAAGCCACACATTCTTTGCATATAAGCATTATTATATAAGTATATTATTATGTGAGTATATTACTATGTAAGTATGTTATTGTGTAAGTAAGAGCATAACTTAACCATAGCTAACACTTGGTTCAAGAATCGTGAAAGAAGGATGTATACATGGAAGAAGCCTGGAGATACTAGAAGGTATCAGATAGATTATATAATGGTAAGACAGTGACTCAGGAAACAGGTTTTACATTGTAAGACATTTCCAGGGGCAGATGTGGAATCTGACCACAATCTATTGGTTATGAACTTTAGATTAAAACTGAGCAAATTGCAAAAAGGTGTGAATATGAGGAGATGGGACCTGGATAAACTGAAAGAACCAGAGGCTGTAGAGAGCTTCAGGGAGAGCATTAGGGAACGATTGATAAGAATGGAGGAAAGAAATACAGTAGAAGAAGAATGGGTAGCTTTGAGAGACGAAATAATCAAGGTAGCAGAGGATCAAGTAGGTAAAAAGACGAGGGCTAACAGAAATCCTTGGTTAACAGAAGAGATATTGAATTTAACTGATGAAAGTAGAAAATATAAAAATGCAGTAAATGAAGCAGACAAAGAGGAATACAAACGTCTCAAAAATTAGATCGACAGGAAGTGCAAAATGTCTAAGCAGGGATGGCTAGAGGACAAATGTAACGATGTAGAGGCACATATCACTAGGGGTAAGATAGATACTGCCTACAGGAAAAATAAAGACATTTGGAGAAAAGAGAACCACTTGCATGAATGTCAAGAGCTGAGATGGAAACCCAGTTCTAAACAAAGAAGGGAAAGCAGAAAGGTGGAAGGAGTATGTAGAGGGTGTATACAAGGGCGATGTTCTTGAGGACAATATTATAGAAACGGAAGAGAATGTAGATGGAGATGAAATAGGAAATATGATACTGCGTGAAGAGTTTGACAGAGCACTGAAAGACCTAACTCGAAACAAGGCCCCGGGAGAAGACAACATTCCATTAGAACTACTGACAGCCTTGGGAGAGCCAGTCCTGACAAAACTCTACCATCTGGTGAGCAAGATGTATGTGACAGGCAAAATACCCTCAGACTTCAAGAAGAATATAATAATTCTAATCGCAAAGAAAGCAGGTGTTGAGAGATGTGAAAATTACCGAATTATCAGTTTAGTATGCCACAGCTGCAAAATACTAACACGAATTCTTTACAGACGAATGGAAAAGCTGGTAGAAGCCGACCTCGGGGAAGATCAGTTTGGATTCCGTAGAAATATTGGAACACGTGAGGCAATACTGACCCTATGACTTGTCTTAGAAAATAGATTAAGGAAAGGCAAACCTATGTTTCTAGCATTTGTAGACTTAGCAAAAGCTTTTGACAACGTTGACTGGAATACTCTCTTTCAAATTCGGAAGGTGGTAGGGGTAAAATACAGGGAGCGAAAGGCTATTTACAATTTGTACAGAAACCAGATGGTAGTTATAAGAGTCGAGGGACATGAAAGGGAGCTAGTGGTTGGGTAGGGAGTGAGACAGGGTTGTAGTCTCTCCCAGATGTTATTCAATCTGTATATTGAGCAAGCAGTATAGGAAACAAAAGAAAAATTCTGAGTAGGTATTAAAATCCATGGAGAAGAAATAAAAACTTTGAGGTTTCCCGATGACATTGTAATTCTATTAGAGACAGCGAAGGACCTGGAAGAGCAGGTTAACGGAATGGACAGTGTCTTGAATGGAGGATACAAGATGAACATCAACAAAAGCAAAACGAGGATAATGGAATGTAGTCGAATTAAGTCGGGTGATGCTGAGGCAGTTGGATTAGGAAATCAGACACTTAAAGTAGTAAAGGAGTTTTGCTATTTGGGGAGCAAAATAACTGATGATGGTCGAAGTAGAGAGGATATAAAATGTAGACTGGCAATGGCAAGGAAAGCGTTTCTGAAGGAGAGAAATTTGTTAACAGCGAGTATAGATTTAAGTGTCAGGAAGTCGTTTCTGAAAGTATTTGTATGGAGTGTAGCCAAGTATGGAAGTGAAACATGGACGGTAAATAGTTTGGACAAGAAGAGAATAGAAGCTTTCGAAATGTGGTGCTACAGAAGAATGCTGAAGATTAGATGGGTAGATTACATCACTAGAGGAGGTATTGAATAGGATTGGGGAGAAGAGAAGTTTGTGGCACAACTTGACCAGAAGAAGGGATCGGCTGGTAGGACATATTCTGAGGCATCAAGGGATCACCAATTTAGTACTGGAGGGCAGTGTGGAGGGTAAAAATCGTAGGGGGAGACCAAGAGATGAATACACTAAGCAGATTCAGAAGGATGTAGGTTGCAGTAGGTACTGGGAGATGAAGGAGCTTGCACAGGATAGAGTAGCATGGAGAGCTGCATCAAACCAGTCTCAGGACTGAAGACCACAACAACAACAACAACAACAACATAAATACTATAGAAATGTGGAAAGATTTTCAAAGCTTTTCGCTTGCGATGAACTGCAGTGGTAAATATCCATGCAGACAAATTAAAATCGATGCCGTCTCTCTGAAATGAAACAAAAGACACTAGATTGGACTGGTTTCGTTTCTTCCAAGATATCGGATTATGTGAATTTTCTTCCATTAGTTCTGCCGATGGTTGGACGTAGACACGGCTTTCCAGCAGAGTCATTCATACTACGCTATTAAACTATGAAGCCATACAAGTATGGAATTAGCTTTACGCTGTTAAAACTCAATGCAATTCTTCCTTTAGTTGGACTTGTGAAATCCATTTCTTGTTGCAGATAATATGGCTCTGAGCACTATGGGACTCGACTGCTGAGGTCATAAGGCCCCTACAACTTAGAACTACTTAAACCTAACTAACCTAAGGACATCACACACATCCATGCCCGAGGCAGGATTCCAACCTGCGACCGTAGCGGTCACGCGGTTCCAGACTGTAGCTCTAGAACCGCTCGACCATTCCGGCCGGCCTGCAGATAATAGCCGACTACATTCCACCTTGCGAACTCACCCAGTTGTACATCCCACACACAGTCTCCCAAAAACACGGCGGACGATTTTCCCGTTGTACCCACCATTCGCAGCTGGCGTACATAAACTGTAGGAGGCTATACGATTTTCCTCATAGTTTCGAACTCGTTTTGGATCTGTTCGCGGAAATTTTTTTCCTAACGAGTCTTTTGTAAGCCATTTCTTTCACGGGTTAATTAAATTTGCTTCCATTTTTTCGACTCACCGTGATAGCTGTTTTCCCCGCAGGTTGTTTTATATCGTCACTCCATCCCAGGTTTACCTAGACGGTTACTCCAGGCTACAGATGAAACTTGCGACAGCGTGCTGAACAGCGGTCAGTCGGCGAACGGGGGAGGGAGAGGGGTGTGCCGTCTGCGTCAGTGTCGTTACTGCCGGCGGGCGACACGTCGGCTTTGCCGCCAACACACCTCGCTCAGAGTCGCATGAGACTGACTATCTGACTCGCCAGTTCACCTAATAACTGTCTGAAAGAAGACACATACATCGAAAATTTCAAATAAATTGTTTATACGATTTTCCTATTTCTTATCCATTCGTAATTGACGTCCTTTGTGCTAATTTCGTTCATTTGTGTTTGTTCGATGTTGAGAAGAAATCACAGGAGAAAGAGGGAGGGTGGGACTCGTTTGGACGCCAGCAAGTAGCGTAGCGTTGTCTCGCTGGAACGTCGTATCGCAGTGACGGTGCAGGAACAGACCCTGAATGGGCATTATTTGGGCACTCACTTAAAAATTCCCGCATCTTGCCCCGAACTGAGGAAAAATGGCCAACTGGAAGACCAGTTCCCACTAACGTTCTCGGAATGTTAGCTGAATTGGCGTTATTCGTGCACTCACAATCAGTTTCTCCTCAGTGCAAACAGAGCGCTTTTTAGGCGACATTCCTTGCAACATAATGTCAGGGCACGGTCATGTATGAAACTGTAGGGAAGCCAAGAGAGTTAAGAAATGGCTGAGGTGAATAACAGCACAAGTAAGAAATGTGGATTTCTTCAGTTGTAAGAGAAGGATGGCTGACCTCAATATTAGCATAAGTAAGAAATGGGGATTTCTTCAGTTGTAAGAGAGAGAGACCTGATGATTCTCTACAAATGGAATCTGAAGAGGCCTTATTTATCATTCTCACTTCAATGATTCTTCAACAAGGTCAAAACTTATTTTAGAGTACTGCTCCTCACACAGCTGGCAGATTAGTTTACATTAATGTTTTGGAAACAGAAGCCGAATGGTAATTAGTGATGCCACGTTCTTCAGTATTCCCACAACACATCCAGCGGTCTTTTTAGCCCACATCCCTAAAACACATTACCAGGAGGTATTACTGACATCGCCACAAAGGCTAGTTCCATCCGGTTGTTCCATTCAACTGAAAAACTGAGTCAATCGATAAAGAATTGATTAGCCAGACAGTTGTTGAAACCAGTTGGGTGCACCGTCACTAGTCTTTGAGGAATGCTGCAGTGCGTGGCACAAAACCAACCCGTGATGCTGCCTACACGACGACATGAGTCAGACGTAGACTTCCAGCAAGACAACACAGCGCTGCTCCCAAACGCCCTCACACGCTCCTCTCTTATATAATATCCAAAGTTTCGTTGGCAATGGCATACAGCCCACATGATAGTTAATGTGTTACAAGGAATTTTGTTTTAAAATGTTGTTGTTGTTGTGGTCTTCAGTGCTCAGACTGGTTTGATACAGTTCTCCATGCTACTCTGTCCTGTGCAATCTTCATACTGCAACCTACATCCTTCTGAATCTGCTTAGTGTATTCATCTCTTGGTCTCCCTCTACGATTTTTACCCTCCACACTGCCCTCCAATACTAAATTGGTGATCCCTTCATGCCTCAGAACATGTCCTACCAACCGTTCCCTTCTTCTAGTCAAGTTGTGCCACAAATTCCTCTTGTCCCCAGTTCTGTGTAGTACCACCTCATTCGCTATTTGATCTAGCCATTTTATCTTCAGCATTCTTCTGTATGTTCTAAAATAATTTCCACTTTTTCTAATGAACATAAACGTCTCACTATGGCATATAAACTCTTCCTGTTTGACTGCCAGTCACACACCTGCACTGAGACAGCCACTTTCAACATGTCCACGCTGAGTGGCAGAGTTGAATGACAACGTAAGCGAGAAATTATGCATTGTCCTCCTGGAATACCATGTCCCAATAATGTTGTAAAAACAAAGGGAAGGTTAGCCTTATAATGCAACACACTCCAAAGTGCCGTTAGTAACCACCAGAGATTACTTTAGGTTACTGTCCCCTCCTGCCTCATACCTGCAGTTTGCCTTGCATGTCACAGCAAGGGAGCTGAGAAACACACGTGAGGGTTGAAGAACGGTAATTTATAACTAAAGAATGGGTTGTAATCCTGCTTTATTATATGCTGCTGATGCTGTAGTAAATCAAGAGGATTTCGCTATATCTATATTGTTCACTGTTCACTCAGATATTTCGAAACGCTGTTTTAGATTACTGTACACAGGAGTAATGGAGGTGAGGAACTCGATGATGATCGAGAATAGCTATGTGGTAACTTAGGAATGGGGTATCGTGCAGTTGGATCCTTGTGTGGTCACTGATGGTGTCAGAATGGAAGTAAAGTACACTTACCCTGCACACTTCATTGTTCCCTTACAGAACAGAAGACTTTGTGCCAGATTACTATTCGGTAACCGGAGCTGCTCCAGTGCGTCACAGCAAAGGAGGTGAGGAACAGGCGTGAGGGCTGATAGGAGTAACGAGGGAAGCGTGGTCCAGCTGGAAGATGACGCGCCACTGACTGACGTATGGACGTCAGGTCTGCCACCACACCACGTTCTGTGTGCTGCAGAATGTTTCCTCCGGACAGCTGCTCGACATCATCAGGAGGTGGCGGCTGGCTACAGCTGGCAAGTAGCAACTGACCACATCCACACAGCGATGGTCTGAACTGTATGAATTCTGTACGAAATGTGAATACACAGACTGAGCTTTTTTCCAATTGATTACTACCTGCATCTCGATCCAAGGTATATCGTTCTGCATTCCGAGTCTAATGATGATTTTTGTGGTTGATGAGCCATTAATATCATCCTTATGCACTACTGACCATTAAAATTGCTACACCGCGAAGATCACGTGCTACAGACGCGAAATTTAACCGACAACAAGAAGATGCTGTGATATGCAAATGATTGGCTTTTCAGAGCATTCACACAAGGTTGGCACCGGCGGCGACACCTACAACGTGCTGACACGAGGAAAGTTTCCAACCGATTTCTCACACACAAACAGCAGCTGACCGGCGTTGCCTGGTGAAACGTTGTTGCGATGCTTCGTGTAAGGAGGAGAAATTCGTACCATCACGTTTCCGACTTTGATAAAGATTGGATTGTAGCCTATCGCGATTGCGGTTTATCACATCGCGACATTGCTGCTCACGTTGGTCGAGATCCATTGACTGTTAGCAGAATATGGAATCGGTGGGTTCAGGAGGGTAATACGGAACGCCGTGGTGGATCCCAACGGCCTCGTATCACTAGCAGTCGAGATGACAGCCATCTTACACACATGGCTGTAACTGATCGTGCAGCCACGTCTCGATCCCTGAGTCAACAGATGGGGACGTTTGCAAAAACACGAACAGTTCGACGACGTTTGCAGCAGCATGGACTATCAGCTCGGAGACCACGACTGCAGTTACCCTTGACGCTGCATCACAGACAGGAGCGTCTGCGATGGTGTAAACGACGAACGTGGGTACTCGGATGTCAAAACGTTATTTTTTCAGATGAATCGAGGTTCTCTTTTCAGCATCACGATGGTCGCATCCGTGTTTGGCGACATCGCGGTGAACGCACATTGGAAGCGTGTATTCGTCATCGCCATACTGACGTATCACCCGGCGTGATGGTATGGAGTGCCATTGGTTACACGTCTCGGTCACCTCTAGTTGGCATTGACGGCACTTTGAACAGTGGACGTTACATTTCAGATGTGTTACGACCCGTAGCTTTAACCTTCTTTCGATCCCTGCGACACCCTACATTTGAGCAGGATAATGCACGACCGAATGTTGCAGGTTCTGTACGGGCTTTTCTGGATACAGAAAATGTTCGACTGCTAACCTGGCCAGCACATTCTCCAGTTCTCTCACCAATTGAAAACGTCTGGTCAATGGTGGCCGAGCAACTGACTCATCACAATACGCCAGTCACTACTTTCAATGAACTGTGGTATCGTGTTGAAGCTGCATGGGCAGCTGTACCTGTACACGCCATCCAAGCTCTGTTTGACTCAATGCCCAGGCGTATCAAGGCCGTTATTACGGCCAGAGGTGGTTGTTCTGGGTACTGATTTCTCAGGATCTATGCACCCAAGTTGCGTGAAATGCAATCACATGTGGGTTCTATTATATTTGTCCAATGAATACCCGTTTATCATCTGCATTTCTTCTTGGTGTAGCAATTTTAATGGCCGTAGTGTACTTCTAGGTCTGAGAGCTTTCTATGATTTAAAGTTGAGATTGTTTCTAAGTAATCAGAGTTTTCTCTTCAAAGATGATGAATAGGACTAATAATTGAAATTTAAGTTTAATGTTAACAAGAACCGTTTAAAAGAACGTAATCTGGCAAAATTCATTAATTTTTTCTTTTATTTAAGAATATTAATGAATTTTTGGCTTTGTTTATGTATATCTCTTAGCTACTGCACTGCAGCATCGAAAAAGTGTTTCATTGTCTATTTATACGCCATATTATTACATTAAAACAATGTCCGTAATGATATTCAGATATCTGAAAACTGTATTAGAGTATTTGGCAGTTACAGTGGAAACGAGGTTACACAGTTCATTATCATGTTGTATACGCCAATTACTCATTCGATTATCGATCTACTAATCTCCACATAAAACGAGACGAAGTAAATGCAGCCGGCCGGAGTTGCCGCGCGGTTCTAGGCGCTACAGTCTGGAACCGCGAGATCGCTACGGTCGCAGGTTCGAATCCTGCCTCGGGCATGGATGTGTGTGTTGTCCTTAGGTTATTTAGGTTTAAGTAGTTCTAGGGGACTGATGGCCTCAGAAAATGAGTCCCATAGTGCTCAGAGCCATTTTTGAAGTAAATGCTTCAAAGTTTTCACCTAACTGAATTTTACTATTTCACAAGGACAAAGATTTTCTCTATACGTGTAGTGACTGACACCTTCAGAATGAGTAGGGCAGACTGTTCTGTGTACATAATTGTAATTATAGTTGATTAATTCAGAAACAGATTATGTGCACTAGGTTTGGCGACTGTTTTGATTTATTATTTGATTTTCCATTGGAATAAGAATAATAGTCAACCTTACTTTCGGCTAATGAATAGTTACGAACCATTATCCCAGGTAACCAATCAAAGCTGAAGTTAGTAATTACAGTTATTTTACCTAAGTCTCGACAAAGACAGTACAATAAATTACCATTTTGGCCATTAGTTGCGTACTTTCTGATATCGTTTTGTTCCAAATAACTTGCAACTGCTGCCATACCGAATTATTATGTGTATGTAATCACAGCGAAACTTAAGTAAGCCTAAGTGGGCGGGCTACATCCAGGCTGCTGTCAGGTCTGTTCACGTGCTGGGGACTCAGCTTCCAGTTCGGCGTGCAGCAGAGCCTCAGCTGGAACGCCCACGCGGCCAGAGCTCTGCTGGAGAGGGAGGCCACGCTGCTGGGCCCCTCCCCCCTCCCCCTGCCCGTATTGTCTTCTGCCGTACGAGGCTTGAAAAACGGGGGCGCAGAAACTGCTTACAAGCAGCACCTGTTAACTTGTGCAGCGACGTGTCTGGCCCGGGGCGTCTTTGTAATAGAGCGCACTTGCTGCTCTGCTCCCATTGGCACCCGAGGATTTACACCTGCCCAAACTCGGCTATTGTGGTTATTTATTGTCTCACCTGTAAGTAAACCTCTCCTTATGCGGAAATAAAATGCAAGTTGTGAACTTTCGATCTTCAGTGCACGGCCTTAGCATCGAGTGGGAGGACTCCAATCTAGCACACTGGTCTCATCAGCCGAGAGCTCGCACATGCTGTAAGTGATACGGATCAAGTAGCTCTCTACACAGAACTGACCATCCAAGTGCGTGCATAGCTCCCTCAACAACTCCAGTTATTCACACACTTTTTGCAGGACCATCTTCTGGTCGTCGCAACCTTCGCCACCCCCACGACCTCCCTCCCCCACTATATGTGACACGTGACCTGTGCGAGGTCTACCACGATCTGTTGTCCTTGCTGCGAGTGATCTAATGTCCCAAAGTCGCCAGAACAACCTGCTCAAAGCTGATGCAATGCGGTGTTAAAAGATGTCGCTCTGCATACGTGACGACTGCCTGTCGGCTAACGCCGGAGCACAGCGTCACGTCCGACATTTGCCGGGTGGGATAATAGAATCTAATTTCACTGTTTACACCGATCACACAGCATAGAATCAGCAGTCCTGTCCTGAGGTCAGCACCACCTCAAAACGGTACGTGGGGAACGACTCGTGGACGAGACACTTGTAAGTGTTGTGTCTGAGACGATGGCAGCACAGTGAGAGGGAATAAGCGCACAGGCAAACAGCAGCAACAGGAGTCGGGCGACGGACGTCTACAGGGAGTCTGCCCGGACTACTGAATACTGCGTCTAAACTATGAGAAGAGGTGGGTAGTATACAGTATGTGTGAGGACCAAGAGGGAGAGAATGAGACCATACACCAAGTGCTCCAATTATAAAGGTGATAAGAAAGATGGATCTGAGCACTATGGGACTCAACACCTTAGGTCACAAGTCCCCTAGAACTTAGAACTACTTAAACCTAACTAACCTAAGGACATCACACACACCCATGCCCGAGGTAGGATTCGAACCTGCGATCGTAGCAGCCCCGCGGTTCCTGACTGCAGCGCCAGAACCGCACGGCCACCGCGGCCGGCAAAGGTGATAGGACAGGGATATATTGTGTAGTCTTATTGTTCAGGGTACACATAATGACAGCAATGAAAGAGAGATTCAGGACTGTGATTAAAATTCAGGATGAAATGATGCCTATAACAAGATTCGCAAATGACATTGCTATCCTCAGCGATAGAAAGAATCGCAAGACATCTCATTCTGGAAACATCCCCCAGGTTGTGGCTAAGCCATGTCTCCGCAGTATCCTTTCTTTCAGGAGTGCTAGTTCTGCAAGGTTCGCAGCAGAGCTTCTGTAAAGTTTGGAAGGTAGGAGAAGAGATACTTGCAGAAGTAAAGCTGTGAGGACCGGGCGTGAGTCGTGCTTCGGTAGCTCAGATGGTAGAGTACTTTCTCGCGAAAGGCAAAGGTCCCGAGTTCGAGTCTCGGTCGGGCACACAGTTTTAATCTGCCAGGAAGTTTCAGTTGCAAGACATGTTAAATGGAATGAACGCTCTGCTAACCACACAGTGTGGGTTGAAAAGAAAACAGAAAAAATATGAAAGAAATATGGTGTATCATTTGTGAGATTGGCGACAAAGTTAATATGAAAACTGGGAGGAGTGAGATGGGACAGGCAACAAAGTAGACAAAGTAAATCAGTTTCCCTACATTAGAAGCAAACTGACAGACAACGGAAGCAGACTCACACGAAAAAAGAAGTCTACTGCTATCCAACACTGACCTTCATTTGAAGAGGAGATTTCTGAGGAAGTGAATCATGCAGTGTGGAATAAATCGGAAAAAAGAGAATGTACGCGTTTCTGGTGGGGTGCCGTAAACAAGTTCTGAAAATCGAGTGGACTTGTAAGATAAATGAAGGTTTAGAGTAGGAATGCTGAGAAATGCAACAGGTCGCAAATATTGGCAAAATGTTTGGACAGGATGAGGGGACATTTCTTAAGACATCGACGAATAAAGGCCGTGACACTTGAAGGAGCTGTAGAGGGTAAAAACTGTAGAGGAAGACCGAGATTGGAATATATCCAACGAATAACTGAGGATGTGGATCGCAAGTGCTACTCCGAGATAAAGAAGTTCCCGCAGGAGAGCATTTCGTGGAGACGCACATCGAACCAGCCGCAAGTCTCACGGCCAAAAAAACGTACAGCTACACGAAAGTAAAGAATTATATTATGCATGTGCCGGCCGGGGTGGCCGAGCGGTTCTAGGCGCAACAGTCCGGAACCGCGCGACCGCTACGGTTCCTGCCTCGGGCGTGGATGTGTGTGATGTCTTTATGTTAGTTGTATGGGACTGATGACCTGAGAAGTTAAGTCTCATAGTGGTCAGAGCCATTTGAACCAACCATATTATGCATGTACTAATTTGCAAGCGTTGGTATTTGGTGCGTCACAGATTCATTTGGGCTTGTTTCAGCTGATGTGCTTTTTTTTTTTTTTTTTTGTCATCAGTCTACTGACTGGTTTGATGCGGCCCGCCACGAATTCCTCTCCTGTGCTAACCTCTTCATCTCAAAGTAGCACTTGCAACCTACGTCCTCAATTATTTGCTTGACGTATTCCAATCTCTGTCTTCCTCTACAGTTTTTGCCCTCTACAGCTCCCTCTAGTACCATGGAAGTCATTCCCTCATGTCTTAGCAGATGTCCTATCATCCTGTCCCTTCTCCTTATCAGTGTTTTCCACATATTCCTTTCCTCTCCGATTCTGCGTAGAACCTCCTCATTCCTTACCTTATCAGTCCACCTAATTTTCAACATTCGTCTATAGCACCACATCTCAAATGTTTCGATTCTCTTCTGTTCCGGTTTTCCCACAGTCCATGTTTCACTACCATACAATGCTGTACTCCAGACGTACATCCTCAGAAATTTCTTCCTCAAACTAAGGCCGGTATTTGATATTAGTAGACTTCTCTTGGCCAGAAATGTCTTTTTTGCCATAGCGAGTCTGCTTTTGATGTCCTCCTTGCTCCGTTCGTCATTGGTTATGTTACTGCCTAGGTAGCAGAATTCCTTAACTTCATTGACTTCGTGACCATCAATCCTGATGTTAAGTTTCTCGTTGTTCTCATTTCTACTACTTCTCATTACCTTCGTCTTTCTCCGATTTACTCTCGAACCATACTGTGTACTCATTAGACTGTTCATTACTTTCAGCAGATCGTTTAATTCTTCTTCACTTTCACTGAGGATAGCAATGTCATCAGCGAATCGTATCATTGATATCCTTTCCCCTTGTATTTTAATTCCACTCCTGAACCTTTCTTTTATTTCCATCATTGCTTCCTCGATGTACAGATTGGAGAGTAGGGGCGAAAGGCTACAGCCTTGTCTTACACCCTTCTTAATACGAGCACTTCGTTCTTGATCGTCCACTCTTATTATTCCCTCTTGGTTGTTGTACATATTGTATATGACCCGTCTCTCCCTATAGCTTACCCCTACATTTTTCAGAATCTCGAACAGCTTGCACCATTTTATATTGTCGAACGCTTTTTCCAGGTCGACAAATCCTATGAAAGTGTCTTGATTTTTCTTTAGCCTTGCTTTCATTATTAGCCGTAACGTCAGAATTGCCTCTCTCGTCCCTTTACTTTTCCTAAAGCCAAACTGATCGTCACCTAGCGCTATCCCGCCGTTAATTTCGTGACTGCTGTGACTTGTTACTATTACTGTTCGCCACGTTGCAGCACGGTTTATTTCGGTGTGCAGCACGTCCAACACATCCCAGTGCGACGTGGTCCAGAGACGTGTCGTCACCTCGGCGTTCACTGCGTGTGGCAGCGGCCGCCCCTCCCCCCCTCCTCAGGAGCGCAGGCAGGCGTGTGCGCCGCACCCCTGTTAGGGCAGGTGTTGTCGCGCGTCCCCTCAGAAGGCGTGGTCCCCTAGACTCGAGCGAATGTCAGCCGGGTTCTCAGCCGCGATACTTGTCACTGCTCCAGTCTCGTACACCACGGCATTTGCTGTGAAAATATCGTAAATTATTCAGGGAAAGGGGTGACCCATTTTCTCTGATTGATATCAGTCTGTACTGTCGCGTTAAACCGCGTTTATCTAGAAATGTCAGTGAGCTGACAAGGAGCGATAAGCTAAAATGCGAGGCCACCTTATCGGAATTCCCGACACCTGTGAACGCCAGTCCGGCGACGTGTCGTCGTGCACGTTCTGAGGCGCGTGAAGGTCGCTTCGCACGGCGTGCGGAACTGCCGTCTACGGTAGGGTCGTCAGAGACGGAACACGGGCTACGGTCAGAGGAGTGTGGGGAAGGAAATAGCACGTACTCTTTTAAAAGGAGCTGTAGTGGCATTCACGATAATTGGTGCCATATTTCCGGATGGGCGTGTCAGAATTCGTGGCAGTATACCAGCAGGAGTCGTCAACTTCACGCGATCTGCGAGAAACCGAGGGAAGCCTGAACGTGGGAACCCGACAGGGAGTCGAACCACTGTCCTCCCGAATGTGAGTCCAGAGTGTCTTCCCGCTGCGCCCTTCATATGCGGTCCAATACCTGCACGTCACACACGTTTCTCACTCGGTTATACGGCGCAGGTGCGTACGAAGATTGTCTCTCCCAAATGCGCTAAAGGTATTCGGGACCATAGCTCGCTGTCGACGATCGCGCTCAGTGTCTTGGGAGATTTGCCACTAGCTCGAGAAACGTTTGAGTGATCTAGTACGTTACACCGCGAAAGCTCAATGTAAACAACAGGCACATTCCGAGCCTGATCTATAAAAGGCAGTACGTAAAAGATTTGTAAGATACAAAAAGCGGTTTCCTAGACGAGGAATGTGTCGTTGCTAGAAGACTATATCGAAGTGTGAACAGCAATAGAGCTTTTTTCACTTCGTTTACTGACATGCAGTACCACTTAGATGTAGGCAAATACGGTAACAATACCTGTAAACAACAGCAAAAAGTCGTTTGTTATGCGATTAGAACGCCAGTCTCCAAAGTTTAAAGCCAACAGCATTGAGTGAATACTTGGAGTGGGGAGGCGAAAAAACCACAAAGCGATATAAAATGGAAACAAGTGTACAATTAACTAACGAGAGGTGGGGAAGGAAGACTTGGGTTGGTCGAGTGGCTTCCAGAAGCCTGCAGTGTACGTGTTGGCCTGCGACCCTGCGCTGACCTCCGGCGCAACGCTCTGTTCAGCACTGCCTCGGCGTCTCCATCCACGTCGAGCGGCCGCCACAGAAGCCTTGGGACGAATTCTTAGGCACTCTCCTGGCACCGTAACGGTCCGGCAGACGTCTTACGCTGGCGGAATGGAGATGCTAAGTCGGCAGGTTTCGAAAAAAGTGGACGCCGTGCTCGCGAAACCCACTTGTCTGAATCTAGGAAACCAGTTTACACTGTAGGGTGTGGAACTATTTCACTGACTCCGTCGTTTGCCCCTCATACGACCAGGAGAGTCAAACGAGTGATGTCGGAGGTATGACAGATCTTGCTTTGGTTTAGCCATGACGTACATGTCATCTAATAAGTATCGGAACGTTCTATGGGGCAAAGATACAATATAAGCACGCCCACGCCGAAAGGAGATATGTACGAAAAGAAATATGACCGCGCATCCGCATTCTAATATTTCCCCTAAACACGATATCAATTTTTCACTCTTTTTCAACACTTTCTCTGTTTCCATCTGTGATTCTTGGCTGATGTATGTGCAGAAGTTCCACAATACATCTTCTGGAAAGGGACGCACTGTCGTTGATTTCTAAACTGCTCAGCCTGGAAATGATACCTGGGTACACCACAGCCTTCAACTTTCGGATAAGACGGCGACATTATTCATGATTGTATTATACAGCATTCTTTACCACGGAGATGGACGCTGCATCTTTTTCTTAAGAAATAAGACGAAAATATCAGTCTGTTCAAGGGAGAGATTCTCATCTCCTTACGGCGCCAGTACTGAAATACCTTTATAGAGGCCAGGCCGAGGCATGCAGACAGACATCTGTCCCTCGATAGCCGCACCACAGGAATAAGACAGGAAGTGGATAAGATTGGTAGAGAGCTCACACCTTCCTCCGCCAAACACCAGTCTCTGCCTTGAGGATTCTATATGCTGTTTGAAACAGTGTTCCATAATCTTAAAAGGTAACTGCGTGAACTCTTACCCTTAGAAACCCATGGAAACGAACTTATAATATAAACTGCTCATTCCAAAAGTAATGGTATTGAGCATTCGCATGCAAAACAACACTTCTTAGCGCGAGAGACATTTGAATGATGACCCGCCCGAGTTCTAAGTCAAGACTGACAACACGAAGGAACAAATTATCGACATAACAGCATCAAGGACACACACACTTGAATGTCGTGACGTATTGCTGTACTCCCCCCTGCTTAAAATAACTACAGCAACTTTTTCAGCTGACCAGAAAGAGTTGCAGAGCCGTTGACAGTTGGAAGTACGGGAGTTGGGATTTCAGTGCTGAACCGTAGTGGAGTAGAACAATTTTGAGATTACGATTTTGTAGTCAGAAATACGATTTTAGGTTCCCTTCACTCATAAAATAACAAGTCCTGTCAACATGCGGTATATATCTTTGACCTAAGGGTATCCAACGTTCTTTAAATACTTCCCTTTAAGACAACCATCTGTTACTCTGACAAAAGTCAGTGGCATATGACCAGTCAATTTATGCAGAATATACGTTGTATATTTATTGTTAAACAGTACCTTTTTAGAAAGTATTCAGTTTTAACTGAGCTCATAATTTTAACTAAGTTAAAGGAAGAAAAAGTAAGCATTGCGAAATTATTTCAAACACAATCAATCATAAACAGTTTGAGATGGATTAAGAAAAACATTTCCACAGTACAATATTGTGTTCATTATACACTTCATCACTTCGTGCCTTTGACTGTGTAGCAAGTGCAGAATGATATCCCTTCGCCAGCCAAGACTTTACATGACGCCCACGTTCGTATCTAGCTGCAGGTGGTCCCAGAAGTCTGATGCGTGATGAACTACAAACAGTGCTGATGTAGAGTGAAGATCTCAGTGGTGTCATAATTAAGTTCACTGCAGAAAAGCCACGCTAACACTCCGCACTCGACACTGCAATGCTGTTCATTACTGATAAGAACGTTTTGAACATTGGTGGCTGTACAAGAGTAGTTGGCGTTTCTCCGCTTAGTACTGGTTTCATGCGCTGTTTGTACTCCCTGAAGTCCTTTATTATTTCACGAGGACTATTAATCTTAAATATTTCACACGTTCGCAAAATCTCATTTTCTCCGTAAGTGATCGATATGTTATGAGACCATAATTTGGAATGAATGACCTTCATGTCATTCATAACAACATCGTAGCTTTCAGATGCATTCACTGTTGATAACAGCCTGTATGACAAATTATTTGCCAAGCTGCGACAAAACTGTTTATCAGAAATCTTAGAAATATTTGTTCTTTCAGGAAGTTCGACACATTGAAAGTTCATATTTTCCATTACAATGTTAGCTACATTTGCAGGTTATCCCATTGCATCAACCCGACTTTCAAACACTTTTATGAAAAGTGTAATGTCGTAGTGAGCTTGAACAAGGTTTGCACTTGATCTTTGCAGCTGTAGGGATAGATCGGCGAACTCTTCAAAGACATTATACATTACAGCTAGGTTGGAGACTAAAGATGTCGATGACAATGTGTTACAAAGCCCTTTGTAAGTAGGCCGTTGTTTTGAGTCCCGTCGCGTGTCCTCTGATGCTTCTAAAAAATGATTGTACAGAGCCATGGCAATAAGCGGGAGGCCACCCAACGAGTCTCAAGCACACGATCGATTTTCAAAATTTCTTGCTCAAAACCTTTAGCAACAACTGCCAGCTCCCTGCTGTTTTTCGGAGAGCAGCTGAACATATTTCTAACTTTATCGATGAATATTTTAAAGTGATTAATTCCCGCCACTTCTTCTATCGTGTCGTCCACGGCGAGTTCTATACGACGATTCAAACAATGCCAGGTGAATAAGTTTGGAAACATTTCCAACACCTGCTTTGCGAAGCCAGACTTTTTTCCTAACATGATACAAGCTCCATTGCAAGTCAAATCGATTATATGGTCTTTCAAAAAGTCATAGCCTAGACCTAGGGATTCCAACTACTTTAAAAGTTCTTCTAAGATACCAGATGCTGTTTTGTCATGTAGCTCAAAAATTGTCGTGGGGTTTCCCATTCCTTTTAACAAGGTTCTAAGGTATACAATCAAAGTGTTCTTGTTTGAAAGAGTACTGACTTCATCCAAAAGAAGTGAAAATTCGGAGTCACTCTTTATTAATTTATTTATTAGATCTGATGTCATCTGGTCAGAAATATGAAGCACTATATTAGAGCAAGCAACATTTTAATGTGGTATTCGTCCCATATCCAAACCATTTTTAATTTGGAGATCAATTTCTGTCTCAAACTCATAAAACGGTCTGTTTAACTCTACTTGCTTATAAGCTGTGCGAAATACACGCTTCGTAACTACTTGTTGTTCCTGCACCATTGAAGCAACTGGGTTCTGAATGTGACGTTTTTCTGCGTTAGTCTGCATTTTGTTCGCTAAACCGTGAGCCTGAGATGTGCGGTTATCAAATAGTTTTTTCCTAAGAGACGTTAGTCGATCTTTTTTGTTTGTTCCATATGAGCTTACAGTTCCTAAAATCCATTGCTCACCCAGTTTTAACCCTTTCGTTTTTTCAGCACCTGGTGCATATACACTTCTACAAACTAGCTTTTTTAATAATTAACCACGGGTTTTTAGCTTTATAATCTGTACATTGTTCGATAGACCAACAATCTGGCTTTTCATCATCATTACAATTTTCATTACTGTCTATAGATGTTTTGCCCATATCCATATCCACCAACTTAGAGAAATTATCATTTAGCGACGACGACGTAGGAGAAGAACCGTCTGCTTTGCTGTTTGCATCTTCTTCTCCAGCCGCAGTTGAAGACGTGGCTGCCGTTTTCGTTGCTCTCACTAACTTTTTGTCTTTTAGGTTTGAAGAAGCCACTTATTTTTTGTAGAGGTACACGTAACTATTGAACTCTCGTGTCCTCTCACAGTCACAATGTGTGAATAAACACTACGAACAGACCGAAACAATGCTGTCGCTTCTGAGCAGATCAGCAACTGAGCTGCAAGCGACTGACGTACATAGAGTGAGTGAGTAATATTGTTGAATGTGAATTCCGAAGGCAGCTGTTGGACTGTTTGTTGGCTTCTCTGTGAGGCAGCGATGGCTTACAAGGCAAACTGATTCGAACAGAAAAAGCCGTGGTCACGACCCGTCTGAATCCTGGACTACAAAGCTGAATTCACAAACAGACACACAGATAGGCAATTATAACTCGAGAACCACTTATGCGATTCACATGTTTCTTTATTTAACTGACAGATATATTATTTTACTATGTATTAGTATATATTTGGCTACTTTAGCTAGCACAAGAAATAAGCTGTGGGTATAATTGCAAGTGAAGTCGCAAGAAAGTGGGCTGCCGTAGCGCTCTCTTGCAGTACGCTGCTTGAACTATTAGAGGAAAATCATTTGATTTAGTAATGAATTGTAGACCTCAAAAAGAACCACAAAATTCGACGAGAGCATATGTTTGTCTTTCACAGTTGAGTCACAATCACACTTTTTCTGCTTTGTAGGTGCAGAAACAGGCGACTTCAGAAGACAAAAATCATCATTGTCGTTCAATCGTAATCTTTCTATTTAGATACATCTTTTTGAGCTCTACAATCTGGTACTACATAACGTGGTGTAGTTCTTATGGACTACGTAAGGTATTTCAAGAGAGCACGCTGGCGGAAAACATTTTTACTTCATGTAGCTGATGAAATTTAAACGGCTGAACAGACTTTCAGAACTATAGGTAAGAACCGTCCAGATTAAACCAGCTTTCAAATAAAAAAACTGCTTTAAAATTGGAAGTTTAATTTGAGAACTATGTAGGGGCAGACAGACAGACAGATAGACTTACGGGTCAAACATATACACCTCCGTTCTACATTGGGAGTTCAAATTTGCCCCCTGTGGGAGCTTAAAGGTCAAGAGTTCTGTGGAAAAATGGACGTATCGGCTGGAAAGGCTGCCAACTTTTAGTCATGCGTGCTCCATACGCACATTTGATTAGTAGCTATGACATAAATTACGTCACGGAATAAAATGATGTCGTGAAAGCACATTGTACAGACGCTGACATTCAAAAACGGCTTACATTATTTATTTGTCATTGACACACATAACATGAGACGTCGCCTTGCTACAACACCGCTGAGGTTGTAGGCAGTCGTAAATAAAAGGCGCTATGTACCGATCACAACAACAAGATACTCAACGTATCTTGGGTGTACTGTACGTGCGTACACGCACACACACACACACACACACACACACACACACACACACACACACGCAGTACCTCCTGCCCGTCACATCACGTTGGTGTCCTATTGACACGTTCACTTGTAACTTGTAACTTATCGTTACGTTGTGATTTAATACACGCGTACTATTTCAAATCTCCGGTGCTGAACTGTAAAAGGAAAAAAAAAGGTCTCTCGGAGGTGTCGGAACGCGTTCCGGCTGAAATTGAGCCCTGCACCAGTGTGAAGATCCAAAAACACTACGTGTATTATTTGTGGAGAATATGCCTGCTGTGTGGATTTCACTTCCGACTATTCATTCGAGTCAAAGAGAACTGACTTGCAACCATCAGAAGTACAACCGCAGCCGTCCTGCAGACAATGCGAAAATAAACTGTTTGAGTCTGTTCACATACAGACTGTGTGGAAAGTTATCTCTTAGGAATTCCCAAGTTTCAATCGGACAAAGAACCCGTGTCCAAATTTTCGATTTCCCAGGGTCAGGGGCGTCACTTGGCAACAGTAGACCCGACGACTTGGCGCACTTTAGATTAGGGATCGCCTGATACGGGCCATCACCAGCCGTCGGTGACGCGTGCAGCAGCAGACAGGCAGTGACGTCACCCGCCGCCGGCCATATAAGCGGCGGGCTGGCTGTCCGCCCCACACTGCTGCACCAGCGTTCTGCCTGCTGAGCCCACTCCGTGACGTCACTTCTCCCCGAGTCCGAGGTGAGTAGAGGCTGTGTTACACGACTTTTCTCTTCGACAATGTCTTTCTCCTTTAAAAATTGCAAAAAACGGTTTTGCTGCCGCTGGAAGACGTCACAGTCACAAATTGTTGCAAGCATAGAGTTATCAACATGGACAGATGCTTGAAATAAAGCATAAATCGTATACCTTTCAATCGAAAGATGTCCTTCACTTAAGTAGCAGACCCATTTGCAGTGTCTGCCGCGAGCAGGATAAGCTCAGAGGACGTTGCTCTCACTGTTACTCAGAGATCAAATAATTGCTCTCGTGTTATTTACTGTGTTCCGTGCAGATTGCTCAAAGTGCATCGCAGGACAGCTCACGCGACACAACTGTGAAAAAAGCTAACAGATATTCGATAATTCAGTGTCTCAGCTTTGCCTTTGCTAACCTACCAGCGCTTCAAAAGTAGGAGTAATATATGTTGGTCTTGTTACACTGAAGACCCAGAGAAACTGGTACACCCGCCTAATATTGTGTGCCGCCTCCACAAGCACGCAGGAGCGAAGCAACACGGTGAGGCATGGACTCGACTAATGTCTGAGGTAGTGCTGGAGAGAACTGGCACCAAGAATCCTGCAGGGCTGTCGTTAAATCTGTAAGAGTACGAGGAAGTGGAGATCTCTTCCGAACAGCACGTTGCAAGGCATCCCGGATAAGCTCTATAATGTTAATGTCTGGGGAGTTTGGAGACCAGTGGAAGTGTCTAAACTCAGAATAGCGTTCCTGGACCCACTCTGTAGCAATTCTGGACGTGTGGGATTCGCACCGCCTTATTGGAATTGCCAAAGTCAGTCGGAATGCGGAATGGACACGAATGGATGCAGGAGATCAGAGAGGATGGTTACGTACGTGTCATGCCTCGAGAGTCGCATCTAGACGTATAAGGGGTCCCATATCACTCCAGCTGCACTCACCCCGCAACATTACAGACCTTCCGCCAGCTTGAACAGTCCCCTGCTGACACACATGGTATACCGATTGACGAGGTTGTCTTCGTACACATACTCGAGCAACTGCGCGATACAAATTCAAACGACGCTCGTCCGACCAGACAACATGTTTCCAGTCATCAACAGTCCACTGTCGGTGCTGACGGGCTCAAGCGAGGCCTGAGGCTCTGTGTCGTGCAGTCACAAAAGTTTTCCGAAAGCCCGTATGGATGATATTTCACTGAACGTTTCACACGCTGATACTTGTCAATGCCCCAACAATGATATCTGCTGCAATTTGCCGAAGGCTTGCACTTCTGTCACATTCAACGATTCTCTTCGGTCATCGTTCGTCCCGTTCCTGCAGGATCTTTTTCCGGTGCAACGATGTCGGAGATCTGATGTTTTACTGGATTCCTAATATCCGACGTACACTCGTGAAATGGACGTACGGCAATATCCCTACTTCACGGCCACCCCGGAGATGCTGTATTCCATTGCTCGTGCGCCGACTATAACACCACGCTCAAACACACTTAAATGTTCGTAACCTGCCGTTGTAGCATCAGTAACCGATCCAACAACTGCGCCACACACTTGTGTTACATACAAGTTGCCGACCGCAGCGCCGTTTTCTGACTGCGTATCTCTGTATTTCAATACGCAAGTCTATACCAGGTTCTTTGGCGCTTCAGTGTATGATCCTAGATGGAAACATAAACCGTGAAACATAAACCTGTCCGTCTCGTCAGCATTCCTAGTTTGCCCCTTTTAAGGGAATAGTACCTGATTACAGCAGCAGCTACTAACGGGGCATTCTATTGTGTGAAATGTTTGTGAGACGAATTTACATGGAAATCTGTACAGCAGTCAATAAAACATTAAAGTTCCGTGGAATAGGAGAGGCATCTGGGTTTCACGTTTAATCAAAAATGGTTCAAATGGCTCTGAGCACTATGGGACTTAACATCGGAGGTCATCAGTCCAATAGAACCTAGAACCACTTAAACCTAACTAACCTAAGGACATCACACACACCCATGCCGGAGGCAGGATTCGAACCTGCGACCGTAGCACGCGCGCGGTTCCGGATTGAAGCGCCTAGAACCACTCGGTCAAGGTGGCCGGTCAAGTTTAATCGTGCCTAGCCCGAGACATTCACCGAGGAAACTGATTTCTGCATTAGATGTACATTGCTTCTGATCAGGTGTCACGGATCTGAGGAACTTGGGATAAGGAGGAAGAAAATTTTTCCTAGTTAGAGGTGCCACCAACTTGGATTTAAATATAAGTCGTGTAACTTTATGGCTGAAACAAGTTTGTTGCTTTGCTAATTTTTTTGCTGAGACATAAATAAACCATCTTTTGACTGAGAACGATAACATTTTTAGAAGGTGAAAGCAGTCTATCATAGCACCGCGCTGGTAGTTACAAACGTTAGGTGATCGCGAAGCAGTACGGGCCCTTGTCATTTGAAGGAAACTGGTGACGTTGCAATTGATTTAGGGTGGACAACACTTTAACAGCTGCTGTTTCATACAGGTCTGCATGCGCCTCGTACAAGTGTTGAGGGTGCAGTGTGAGGGCTGCTCAGTGGCACTGTGTTTCAGGACCACCCACCATGTCGGCAGTTACGGAGGTTCAGAACACCACAACCGAGGCCCTGGCCGCCCTGCTAGACGGGGGTGACGGCGCCCTGGTGACGCTGGTGGCGGGCGAGACGAGGGTGGCGGCTCACAGGGCCGTGTTGGCGGCCGCGAGCCCAGTGTTCGAAGCGATGTTCGCGCACGACATGCTGGAGGCCAGCTGCGGCCAGGTGAGCATCGACGACGTGGAGGGCCCGGTGCTGAGGCTCCTGGTGGCCTACACGTATACCCTGCAGGCCCCCCAGCTGCCCGACACGGCCGCCCAGCTGCTCTCGGCGGCCGACAAGTACGGCTTGTCGGCCCTGAAGGCTGCCTGCGAGCGGCAGCTGATCTCTCAGTTGGCCGTCGAGACCGCAGCGGCGACGGCCGTCACGGCAGTGAGGCACTCGTGCCCGGACGCCACGAGGGCTGCCGTCGCCTTCATAAAGGACCACCTGCAGGTGATGGCCACGCGGGGCTGGGCGGACGCTGTGCTCGAGTACCCGCAAGAAGTCATTGAAGTCAGCAGTATGCTCGGTGAGCCACCTGCAGAAGCCAGGTAAGCACGATTCCCTTTTTGGCAGCGCTAGTGTGAATTTGACGTCGTCCTTGCTTTGTTCGTCATGGGTTTCTTTGCTGCCTACGTTGCGTAACACCTTAACTTGATCTACTTACTGATCGTCGTTCACGATACTAAGTCTCTCGCTGTTTTCACTTCTTCTGCTTCTTATCAATTTCGCCTTTCTTTGATTTACTCTGATTCCATATTCTGTACTCATTAGACTGTTCATTCCATTCAGCAAACCCTGTAATTCTTCTTCACTGTCGCTGAGGGAATCAGTCATCAGCAAATCTTATATCATTTCACCCTGAATTTTATTAATTCCACTCTACAATCTTTCCATTATTTCCATCATCGCTTCTTCGATGTATAGATTGACCAGTAGGGGCGAAGGATTACATCCCTGTCTGACACCCTTTTTAATCCGAATACTTCATTCTTGGTCTTCCACTCTTATTTTACCTTCTTGCCTCTTGTACATATTGCAAATTACTCGTCTTTTCCTATAGCTTACCCGTATTTTTCTCAGAATTTCTAACATCTTGAACCACTTGATATTGCCGAACGCTTTCTCCAGGACCACAAATCCTATGAACGTCACGGAACTTCAATTTTCTTTTCATTCTCCTGTGTATTATCCTTGTCAGAAACGTGGATGCTTCAGCTGTTAAGCTGATTGTGCGATAATTCTCACGCTTCTCTGCTCTTGCAGTCTCCCAAATCGTGATGATTATATTTCTCTCAAAGTCAGATTGTATGTTGCCAGACTCATACATTCTACACACCAGTGAGAATAGACGTTTTGCCACCTCTCCCAATGATTTTAGAACTTCTGATTGAATGTTGTCTATACCTTTTGCCTTCTTTGATCTTAAATTTTCCAAAGCGCTTTTAAAATCTGATTCTAATCACCAATATTTTCCGTACCGACTCCTGCTTCTTCTTCTGTCACGCCATCAGACAAGTTGCTCCAATCAGAGAGGCCTTCAGTGTACTCTTTCCAACTATCCGATCTCGCCTCTGTATTTAACACTGGAATTCCCATTGTGCTCTTAATGTTACCACGCTTGCTTTTAATTCCGTGGAAGATTGCTTTGACTTTTCTATATGCTGCGTCAGTCGTCCCAAGAATCATTTCTTCTTTGATTTCTTCACATTTTTCGTGCAGCCATTTCACGTTAGCTTCTCTGCACTTCCTATTCATTTCATCCTTAAGTGACATACTTCTCAATTACTGATTTTCCAGAATATTTTTGAACTTCTGTCTTTGATTGATCAACTGAAGGATTTCTTATGTTTCCCATGGTTTCTTCGCAGTTAGCTTCTTTGTACCTACGTTTTTCTTTCCAACTATTGAGCTGTTAATTATCGCAGTATCTGTAGCCTCAGAGAACATAAATCTCATCTCTTCTTTCCTTAGTACTACTCTATTCCACTTCTTTGTACATCGATTGCTCCTGACGAGTCTCGTAAAATTCAGCCTACTCTTCATCATTGCTAAATTGTTATGAGTCTAAATCTACTCCTGGGTATGCTTTACAGTCCAGTATCTGATTTCAAAATCTGACTTTAAACCTCCCATGTTTCGGTCCTTTCTCAAGTATACCCCCTTGTCTCAAGATTCTTGAATAGACTATACCAGCTATTACTAGGATAAATTTACTATTGAACTTAACTAGCCTTACTTCTCTCCTATTCCTATCATCAAGTACATATTCTCGTGTAACCGTTTCTTCTACTCCTTCGCCTACGGTTGCGTTTCAATCCCTCCATGACTATCACATATGTACCGAATTACCTGTTCAATATCCTCATACTTTCTCTCTCTTCACCTTTAACTTGCGACGTCATCATGTATACCTGAACTATGGATGTTGTTGGTTTGCGTTCGATTCTCACGAGAACATCTATACTCATCCGTTCACAGTATCTCACTTTCTGCCCTGCCTTTCTATTGATACTGAATCCTACTCCTGTTATCTGCTGCTGTCGCTACTACCCTATTCTCATACGACCAGAAATCCTTTCCTTTCCTTTCCTTTCCTTTCCTTTCCTTTCCTTTACTTGTCTTTCCTTTACGCGTCACTGACACGCACTACAGCTAGATACGTCCTCAGCATTTCCCTTTTCTTATTTTCTAGCTTCTCAACCACATACAAATTCCTTACTTTCCACATGACGACTCGTAGAATGTTATCCTTTTGTTGATTACTCAACTTTTTTCCCATGGTCACCTCCCCCTTGTGCCTCCTCGCCTGGAGGTTTGAATGGGGGACTAGTCTTGCCAATGGAGAGTCTGTACAGCACAGACTTAATGAGTCACATGCCTCATTGACGGACGTTATGTATCTTTAAGCAGTGGTTTACATTGCCTTTTGTATCCTCACGTTGTTGATCATTGCCAATTCTTCCTCATTTAGGAGCAGTTTCAGACCTCAAGGGAAAGAGAGTGCCGTGAACCTCTGTCGGCCCCTCCGCCCTCTTTGGAAAGGCTGTTGGCTGAAAGAGGGTGACACCTGATGCTGGAAAAGTCTTCAGACACCAATGCTGATGATTCGTATTCAAAATTCAAGTGATGGTGAGGTTCAAACCTAGGACTGCGGACTTTCCTGATTACGAAAAAAGACGCTACCCATGGGTGACTGGCCCCAAAGAGCAGGGTGTGACTCCCTGAGATATCCAGTCAAGCAGGAGCTATGAGCACTGGAGCTACTCATGCACACTGGGGGCAAACAAGAAGAGAATACTCCAGCCAGCACAGTATCATTGTCACACTCAAGGCTGTGCCTTACAATCACATTTCCTTCTCGTCTCTGTTCAGCTATCGCCCTGAATTTTTTCCGTGCATTCCCTTTTACAAAGCAGACAGGAAATCTCTGCCCCCCTGTCGTGTTTGAAGTTCCCCATGGCGTTACCAGAGGTCGTCCACGGAATCCTATGAGGTTTCCTGCTACTGGGATACAGCAGATTATATTCGCTGTCCACCCACAGGTGTACGACATATCTCCCACGTCAGTATTGATGTGACGTTTTCATCCAGCTATCATTTGTTGCCTCTGTCTCTCGGATACATATGCTCCATACAAGTCTATTTTGTTTCCTTTCCAATTTAAAAAAAAAAATCCATATTCAATAGACTACAGGTTACTTCACAAGTTGTAAACATTGTCCATCAGATAAAATTGCATACACTGCGTAACCCATATTTTTTCTTTTAATGGTGGCCTCTACTGCAAACTGCTCAACACGAAAATTGTTGTTTAAGAAACACATCACCACTGCTGTCTTTTCAATGAATCGAATTGTGGAGACATTACATGCATATATACAGTTCTATTTGCTTTACTCAAATGCAGATTTTGAATATACTCTTGATAACTTTTATAGCATAGCTCTTGTAATTCTTGTCCATCTTCTTCATTCCCTTGGGCTTCACATCAAACAGCGCCTGCATATCCATGACCATATTGTTTCAACAGTAAGTTGATACCCCAACTTATCAGTTTGTTTCTCTATCGCTGGATCTCTGTCTCTCTGTCTCTCTCTCTCTCTCTCTCTCTTCCTCCAGTGATATAATTCAGCATCCATATATCAGTTTTCAAATTACCTCACAACCAAAAGTAGCAGCCAGTTGACTGTAACTGCTTCTAAATTCTGTCTGATAGTTGTTCTGTGAGGGCAGCAAAATTGTTGGCCCTGATGTTTGGGATTTGGTTTGTGCTTCATTGTGAACAATTTGTTGTTTTGCATCTTACGCTACGCCAATGGGGAATGTAGCAGAAGTAGTGCAGAAAAAGACCAGTTAATTGGTGGCACAGTCAGGTTAAGTGAGGGGCTGGTGTTGTTGGCACTGAGTGTTCTGTTGCCCCGGTGGACAGTCCCTCAGCTGTACCGCCTGCAGTGAGCCCCTGTGTGAACACGCCCACCCACACAGTGTTTCTCTGTGCAGCTCGCCGACCGCCACAGGGGGCGGGTCCACCCCCAACTCGGACCGTCAACCCCACAGCGGCCACAGCCGGACTCCTGCTGCAGCTGCGCCTCCCACGTCTGCCCGACACACCCCTCCACCTGATGATGCAGCCGTCTCTCGCTTCCGGTGAGTTGTGTTGCCACACGTGCCCAAGTCTTACCCTCAGAGTACTGCTTATTTTGGCATTAACCAGCCAATACAGTAAATAAAATAAAATACAGATTCCTTCAGTTTTTGGATAGAGGTTACAGTTGCCATTAAACATTACTCCTTTCTCACTTTTTTGGCTATGATATTTTGAAGATTGAGCACATATGCAGAAGGTTTCTCGTTCTCTGTATTTGCCGTGAGAATTATGTTCAGTTCAGAGTCACTCAACTGTAGTTACGTATTGTTCGTATTGTTCAGGAAAAATAACCTTGTTTCACAAAGCACCTAGCATCTAGAGCACATTGGTCTATCGATTATTCAAAAGAGTTTGAAGCTCATCCCTGTTGCTTTCTGAACATCTTTGATCATATTCTAAGTTGATTTCTGAATGAATCGTAAGTTGATTTTTGAATGCGTGCATAGTGTACGTGATGTACCTGCCAGGGGAATCCTCGTCGCATCTGGAAATAAACTTTCCTGCAGACAAAAGGGGACGGGGCTACACGAGCTGAGTGGAATAAAGCCGCACGGGTGAATGTAGTATGTGTATGTGACTGACTGGTATGCAGATGATGAGCGAATAGCTACGTCCATAGATTCAGACTACCAGAGTGGAAATGAATGACTAACAGGAATAACAGATACGAAATATTAACGTATTATCCAGATACGAAATATTAACGTATTATCTTGTCGCTGTATCAAAGAAAATGAAAGTTTGACAGAAAGTTTTTGACCAGGTCGCTACACTAGAGAGGGCAAGTTGTACATTTCCTGGTTAGCAGCCGCTTAAGTTCCATTCTGGGAGTAGCGCGGAAAACGCGTTGTACGAACACGTAATAACGCCTAACCGGAGAATAATCGCTGGATAATTACTAAACCGGTGATTCTGGCAGAGTTAGTAGAGTTAACTGGAGAATGAGCTTTTCCAATGATACGAATAGTTACAGAATTAGGGATGAGAAGCTTTTGTTAGAACGAGGAAGGAGAAGAAACGGGGCGGTTCCAAATTTATACAAAAATTTCGTACTACTACTTTTCTACTTTTCGATCTCATGCTTAAGAAACTGGAGCTTACGAATGAAACATGAAACTATTTCCTGACATAAAGCCTTTCGCTTGTAGTAGGCCAAACAGGCATTTCATATTATTACTTGGCAGAGTTATATTCTGCCGTATTATAAAAATGACCATGATTACCAAAACAATCTCGCTTGTTTGGTGTGTGTTACAGTTGCTGCAATATTAGAAAGGCCTATTTTCTTTCGTCCTGCAAACAGTGACTATAGACGTAATGAGATCGAGAAACCACACCAGTCTTTGGTACTATTTGTATTAAAAGCTTTTTGAGTATTAGACAACACTTCGATTTTTCTTGTAGCAAAACATTTGACGAATTTTGATGAGGTAACAGATTCTTTCGCAGAAAGGAAAGCACGGCGTGTAAAGCTGGAGCAAGATTAGTGAGAAATGAACGCAAGGATTGAAGAAATATGTACTGTCTTGCTTGTCTCTTGTCTTATCTGGTTTTGTCTATCCTATATTTCATTTTATGTCACACAGAACAGAAAGTTATTAGCAATTAGGCAATAAAGAATCCAAATTTTCTGAAGAGTTCTTCTTCTTCCGGTTACAAATAATTCCATCCAGTATTAATTGTGACGTTATTTCCTTTAAAATCAAAGGACATTTTAATTTTCGCTGTCCTGAATGTACTTCGATGGCATCCGTTACAAAATACACATTTGAGTCCCACAGTGCGAAGTGCAGTGATGTGCAGTGTGAAGAGGCGTGGCACTGCACTTCAGCACACTTACGACCAAATAACGCGTCTTAAATTTCTTCGTTCGAAGTTATATGTTTTATGCATAGGACTCTTCAGGAAGAAGTGCTCTACAAAATGAACATTTTTTGAAAAGTTTTTTTTGACGCCCTATCTCAAGCGCTCGAGGGACGGGGGGGGGCTGATCTGTGTTCACATTTAGTGACTTTGCTGTTTCCTCTTTGTTCACTGCTGTCATGTCAAATGAAAGAGAGTGGTTTCTGTGGCTGGGAGATATCAAGTGAATTAAAATACGTACACACAATTATGGAAGATTAAAATATGTCATTAGTTCCAGATTTTAATACAATTTCCACCTCTCTGACAGTCAAGCATTAATTATCTTGCAGAACAATGAAGTTACTTTTGTCGCTTTGCTGAAGTAATTCGGCTTTTATTGATCTTTTCCGCTGAGGCAGCCAGTTTGTTTGAAACAAAGTGTTCAATTCCACACTATTGGCTAGTTTCAACTGTTCGCTGCATTTCAAGGGCACGTTTTCATCTTCTACAGGGTGTATACGACCCGGGACAACCGAGAGATCTGGGAAAAACCCGGGAACTTTTTCATCCGGGAGAAAACCAGGAAAAAACCGGGAATTTTTTAGAATTCTGGGAATTTTTCATTGTTTTAGTTTTCAGTAAAATTTCTGTAATTTTGACTGGCAAGAACCGTTACTCTAACAAATGATATTACTGTATCCCGCAACTGCAGAATAATACTGCAACAATGAAACTTAACGAGAGAAAAAAAACCAAAATAACTTAAAATGCAAAAGAAATGCGCGACATACGACGACGACACAGAGTCCTCATGCAAGTGTCTGCCAACAGCAAAACGTGTCAAAGGCTTTGGGAAGGCTGTGCAATACTTCGTAACAACAAATTCCCTCCGATGACCGTGAAGTCACAACTGTTTACATTACATTCGTGTTAGCAGTTACGAGCGAGCTCATGCGCATGCGCAGTTGAGTCGCGTTTGAGAAGCAGATTCTCCCGCTTCTGGCTACAGGAATGTGGCTCTCCGCTGTGCAAGCAGTCGCAGCAAGCAGCTAGATGGTACCGGGAAAAAGGGGGCGCCAAATTCATATTCTCAAGGAAAAAAACTTGTTTCACAAAGCGCCTAGCATCCAGCGCACGTTGATCTATCGATCATTTATATGATTTTGAAACGCATCCTTGTTGGTTTCTGAAAACATTTTAAGTTCATTTCTGAATGAATCGTAAGTTGATTTTTGAATGCGTGCGTAGTGTACGTGATGTCTCTGTCAGGAGAATCCTAATCGCATCTAGAAAATAAACTTTCTGCAGACAAAAGGGGATGGGGCCGTACGAGCTGAGCGGAGTAAAGCCGAACGGATGAATGCCAGTCGCTGTCTGATTATGTGGTTGATTGGGTTTTCGAATGTTCAGCTTTCTTATAATTCGTAGCGAAATCCATACATTCAGCCTACCAGAACGGAAATAAACGACTGCAGGAATAACAAGTGGGTAAGATTACGTATTATCTTCTCGTTGTATCCAAGAAAATGAAATTTTGACAGAAACTTTATGGCCAGATTGCTACACTAGTAAGGTCCAGTTGTACAGTCCCCGGCTAGCAGCCGCTTAAGTTCTGATTCGGAAGTAACGCAGAAAACGTTTTGTACGAATTTGTAACAACGCCTAATGGCAGAACAATCGCGGGGTAACTAAACCGGTGTTTCTGGCAGGGTTACTGAAGTTAATCGGCGAACAAATTTTGACGGTAGCAGGAATGTCTACAGAATTGGTGATGATAAGATTGTTAGAACGAGGAAGCAGAATAAACGGGGACATCACACAAATTATGGAAGGACGAGACTATTCCAAATTTATATAAGAATTTCGTAATACTACTTTCCGATCTCATGCTTGAGAAACTGGTGCGCATGAATAAAATGTGAAACTATTTCCTAACATAAAGCTTTTTGCTTGTTGTAGGCCTAATAGGCATTTGATATTGGTACTTAGTGAATTATATTCTATCGTGTTTTAAAAATGACCATTTGTGTCAAAACAGTCTCGCTAACTTGGTGTGTGTGTTACAAAATTTGCTACAATATGAGAAAGGCCTGTTTTGTTTTATTTAGCATCCAGCGACAAAATAGACGTGATCAGATCCAGAAAACACCAATCTTGGGTATAATTTGTATTAACAGCTTTTTCAGTATTAGATAACGAAATTTCGATTTTTCATGCAGCAAAAAGTTTGGCGAACTTTGGTGAGGTAATAGATTCTTGTGCAGAAAGCAAAAGCACGCCATTTAAAGCTGTAGCAAGATTAGAGAGAAAAAATGCTAGGAGGTAAGTATTGAAATGTGTACTTTCTTGCTTGTCTCTTGTCTATATTGGTTTTATGCATCCTATATTTTACTTTTGCCACACAAAACAGGAAGTTATTAGCTATTAGGCAATAAAGAGTCCAAATTTTCTGAAGAGTTCTTGTTCTCCCAATTACAAATATTCCCATCCGCTATTAATGGCTCGTTTTTTAAAAAATAAAGAGGGGCAGGCTGTCAGACTGGCTGACTGGGAGCAGGAGAGGCACCACAGGACATTTCTATTTCCACAGTCCTGAATATAGTTTAATGTCATCGCTTACAAAATATACCCGTTTCAATTCCACAGAGTGAAATACAGTGACGTGCGATAGGAGAATGCTGTACGAAGAGCCGTGGCACTGCGCTTCGGCACACTTCAGACCATATAACATGTCTTATATTTTCTCGAACACGTATGTTTTTGTTTCAAATTTTTCAGAATGATGTGTTTTACAAGATGCCCTAGGGTACTTTTGAAAATTCGATTTTTTTGGTGTTGACCGGTTCGCAAATATCGTAGATGCGAGGCTGATGCGCAGAGAAGTCTGAACTACAGTGGGCAGTCACCACGTGGCCCGTGTTGACGTTCAGTGGTTTTCCTGTTTCTCCTTCGTTTACTCTCGCGTCACATGAAAGCAAAACGGATATCTTTGGCCGGGAGGTATCAAGTGAATTAAAATACATTCACATAATTACTGAAGGCTGATATACATTATTAGTTTCAGATTTTATTTTGTTTCCACGTTTCTGACATCAAGCACCAATCGCCTTGCAGAACAATGAAGTTATTTTTGTCTGTTTGCTAAAGAAATTTGGCCTTTATTAACCTTTTCTGCAGAGGCATCCAATGTATTTGAAACGAAATTTTTAATTCCACAGTAGTGGCTAGTTTCAACTGGTCGCTGCATTTCAAGTGCAAGTTTTCATCTTCTAGCACGTATGGCATTATTCCATAATAATGAACCAAACATGAGATAATGCAGCACTGGTACTCCAAGAAAATTTACATGTGAATCTGGACATACGAATGTGCGCTTTAAGTAGCAGTTTAAATGTGCACATTTTAGTATGGTTCACGAAGTTCTGATCTCTTGGAGTACCCTGGGACGTCTTAGTGCTTTTACAACGTAATGTAAGATCTTTCAATGTTTTACACGTACGTACATACGGGCTTCCTACGTCATGTTAGCTGCGCAAGCTCGGGGCGCCTCTTACCTGGCGCTCTCCGGCAGCTGCTGGAACGAACCTGTTTCCAGCAGGTCGTGGAAAAATATTGCGAATGTTGGTTTGAAAAGCGTTAATTTCAAAGTAAATATCTTTTAACGTAAGTTGGACTATGCGCGAGGATGTACCATGAAATTCTTAAATCACAGAGTGTTTGACTCCATTTAAAAATCAACTCTTTGATGACAAGCCATGTAGAAGAATTTCGAACCCTGGAGATCAGACATTTATGTCATTAAATATTTTACTGCCACATTTGTGTGATGTCTCTTAAAGTGTAACACGCGCAAAAAATCAACATTATATCGAAATATTAGCTTCTCTTGCAGCTTATTAACCTTTGTGACCAATATTATATGTGGAAGCTTTGCTTTTCATGTAGCAACACTATGTATATTAATGTAAGCAATTAACTCGTGTGTTACCGCTGCTTAGCAGGGATGTTGCTATTGGCTGACTACATCACGCGCCCTATGCTCTGAGTACTCGCTGTCAAGACCTGGCGAGATCACGTGACATGAGCTGTGACTGGCTTACAAAAGCGCATCGCAATCTCGATTTCAGTGATTCGTAAAGTAAAATGCGGTGTTTGGTGGAATTCCAGTGTGTGCTGTCGTAATAGCAAAATACGCAACGTACATGTTGCTGACATCAAAGATATTTCCCAAACGTGTCTTTTTCCCTGAGTTTCGTTTTCTAAAGTGCCGGGAAATCCAAGCCCATGTCCAAAACCATAACCATTCAAAGGATTGATAAGTTTTGCACTTCCGAGGGAAAATATACTGTCACTTAAGACGGAAAAAGTGTTTTCACGCGGGAGAAAGTGTATTTTTAAGCGGGAAATCCGGGAAAAATCCGGGAATTTTTTTCCTTGTCCACGTATACATCCAGTATTAATCAAATTTGATACGTATGAAGTATCGCCTCCGTTGTGTGACTGGATTCTTGATTTCCTCGCAGAGATGTCACAGTTCATTCTGATAGACGGCAAATCATCGAGTAGAATAGAAGTCATGTACGGCGTTCCGCAAGGTAGTGTCGTAGGCTCTCTGCTGTTCCTGATTTACATAAATGATCTAGGTGATAATCTGAGCTGCCCCCTTAGATTGTTTGCAGATGACGCTGTAATTTACCGTCTAGTAAAATCATCAGACGATCAATTCCAATTACAAAATAATCTAGAGAGAATTTCTTTATGATGCGGGAAGTGGCAGTTGGCACCAAACAAAGAAAAGTGCGAGGTCATCGACGTGGGTACTAAGAGGAATCCGCTAAATTTTGGGTATACGATAAATCGCACAAATTTAAGGGCTGTCAATTCGACTAACTACCTAGGAATTACAATTACGAGCAACTTAAATTGGAATGACCACATAGATAATGTTGTGGGAAAGGCGAAACAGACTGCGCTTTGTTGGCAGAAACTTAGAAGGTGCGACAAACCTACCAAAGAGAGCCTACATTACACTTGTACGTCCTCTGCTGGAATATTGCTGCACGGTGTGGGATCCTTACCAGGTACGATTGGCGGAGGACAGCTAAAAAGTGCAAAGAAGGGCAGTTCGTTTCGCGTTATCGCGCAATATGGGTGAGAGTGTCACTGATATGATGCGCGAGTTGGTGTGGCAGTCGCTGTAACAAAGGCTGTCCTCTTTGCGGCGAGATCTGTTTACGAAATTTCAGTTGCCAGCTTTCTCTTCCGATGGAAAATATTTTGTTGACATCCACCTATGTAGGGCGAAATGATCAACATAATAAAATAAGAGAAATCAGAGCTCCAATGGAAAGATTGAGGTGTTCCTTTTTCCTACGCGCCATTTGAGAGTGGAATGGTAGAGAAATGGTATGAAACAGGTTCATCGAACCCTCTGCCAGGCACTTCAGTGTGAATTGCAGAGTAAACACGTAGATGTAGATGTTGATTCCCTCCTGTATAGAGATTCAAGTACTTTCTGCTTTGATTGACCAAGATAATCAGCTGCAGATTTGATCGACTTTGGAATCCACTGAGCATTTAAAACCCTCCTGCACCTCAGGCAGGCAACAGAAGCGCACCCATTTCGACTGGCAGTCATGGAAGACACAGAGAATTAGTGTTGAAATTATATCAGGGGCAGGCAACAAACAGAAATTTTTCAATTTTCGTGCATACAAATCATGCGGGTAATAACGCGTAATTTAGCACAGGAAGTACATACCTACAAGTAAAAAAATTTTAAAAACGCTACATATAAGATGACACACACCTACATGTGCTACATGCACACTGAAAACATCGACAGTGTCGAATTGTATACTTAGTGTCCAGGATAATAGTATTAATAATGCAGCACATGCTGATATCAAAATCCGTATGCTCCGTAGAGAATGTGAAACAAAGCAGAAAAAAATAGAACGCCAAGATGACATGCAAGACTTGGAAAGGTAAGAAGTGGGGAAATGTTTGGGATGCAAACACGCCGGCCGCGGTGGCCGTGCGGTTCTAGGCGCTACAGTCTGGAGCCGAGCGACTGCTACGGTCGCAGGTTCGAATCCTGCCTCGGGCATGGATGTGTGTGATGTCCTTAGGTTAGTTAGGTATACTTAGTTGTAAGTTCTAGGTGACTGATGACCTCAGAAGTTAAGTCCCATAGTGCTCACAGCCATTTTGTGATGCAGCGTCAAGGGTAACAGCAGCCATGTCTCCGAGCTGGTAGTCCGTGCTGCTGGAAACGTCGTCGAACTGTTCGTGCAGATGGTCGTTGTCTTGCAAGCGTCCCCATCTGTTGACGCAGGGATCGAGACGTGGCTGCACGATCCCTTACAGCCATGCGGATAAGATGGCTGTCACCTCGACTGCTAGTGATACGAGGCCGTTGGGATCCAGCACGGCGTTCCGTATTACCCTCCCGAACCCACCGATTTCATATTCTGCTAACAGTCAGTGGATCTCGACCAACGCGAGCAGCAATGTCGCGATACGATAAACCGCAATCGCGATAGGCTGCAATCCGACCTTTATCAAAGTTGAAAACGTGATGGTACGAATTTCTCCTCCTTACACGAGGCATCACAACAACGTTTCACCAGCCAACGCCAGTCTACTGCTGTTTGTGTATGAGGAATCGGTTGGAAACTTTCCTCATGTCAGCACGTTGTAGGCGTCTCCACCGGCGCCAACCTTGTGTGAATGCTCTGAAAAGCTAATCATTTGCATGTCACAGCATCTTCTTCCTGTCGGTTAAATGTCGCGTCTGTAGCACTTCATCTTCGTGGTTTAGCAATTTTAATGGCCAGTGGTGTATTATTCAGACAACATTCTGCATCACTAGAAATACGTCTTCTCGCCACGGCAACTAAAGACAGTCTCTCTAATTTAGATTTTTTTCACAGTTTTCGGAAAATATTGAAGTTGCTTTTTTGAATTTGTACTGAGGCATAATTTTACTTTCACTGTGTAAAGGAGTGTTGTCGCTTTTTGAACTTTCATCAGGTCCAGTGTGTAATTTTGATTATGTGAGGCAGGTATATGTGACACCCATTGCCCCGGGGGGAGGGGCGGTTTGAATGGAATAAGACGATTTCAAATGTGAAGAAACAGGACAACTGTTGCGTTACACAATTTTTATCGGAACTAGACGTTGAAAATGAACAAAAATCTAAACGACAAAACTGGTCGCTGCAGTGGACTGAGGGAACTGCTGGCGTAATCGGCGCCCAGAGCTACCAACAGAAACGGCAAACTTTCAGATTCACGACCCAGTTCTGGCGCTACAGCTGCAGGGTCGCTGGCATTTGCTGAAACGAAAAAGCAGGGAAGTCGACGTGAAGTGTTGCGGACAAATCCGATACGTGACGATACCGAACGATGGGCCCACGAGACACCTTTCAGTGTGCACCTACATGCAGTTACCGCAGCTTGCACGGTGGTTGTCGGGAGGCGTGAACATCCGTCGTTTTCCTTTCAGTTCTTGCTCTGAGGGGGATAGCTTGTTGATGTACAGAGTATCCAATAATAAATCAATACTCCAACGAACAGCTCTAAAACCGGGAGTGTACTTACAACGTGCAGCCCATATTTTTATAGGCAGGCACGTTGATGATTTTGGGCTGATATATGAATCCCATTTCTCGATACATGGGGAGCAGATAACGGCATTTTATTTTATGTCGATACATCGGATACTGCACATTTTAAAAATATCAGGTCATAGACAAGCTCTATAATTCCGCAATCGACGTCTGTTAGAACCCGTCGTGCGGCCATCAAGACGTCGGAAAGCCTTTCCCAGGAGCCACCTCAGTGGAGGTGACAGCGGCGCCAACGCGCCGCCCTTTTATACCTTGCATACGCGATACTGCTGCCATCTGTATGTGTAGATATCGCTATCCCATGACCTTCTGTCAGCTCAGCCTCTCTCTGCCTGGAAGCACCCGGGTGGTTCTACAGCGCAAAAGACCTGCTGTCAGCTAGAAATCAGAAACTACTCGAAATTGTACGTAGACGGAATAGATTTTAAATAAGCTAAACATTTATTCAAAACAACTGATGCCTTGTCATCCACAAACTAAATACTTTCCTTAGTGAAGTGTGGTTTCACATTTTAATGAACAATATGATCAAATAGCACACCATCGACTGCTAGACACATTTGGAATCGCTGTTTGAGCGAGAGAGATGTACTGGACAAGCTACATTGAATGATACGTTGTCGTGTGGTCTGGCGCGTATCATCTGACATAAGTGCGTTCATGACAGACTCTATCTTTCAGTGCTCCCCGTAGAAAGAAATCCATTTGTGTCATATCAGGGTACCTGGCTGGCCTTTGTACTGCAGCATTCCGTCCCATACAACGGCCAGGAAACTTTCCATTCATTGGTCGCTTTGGAGCAGGCGAAGAGTCTGGGCAGTGGTCGTGTTCGATCCACATACACTGTCGGTTGTGCACGGAACTACCTCCAGAAGAATAGGCTCGATGTTAGTAAGAATATGTGCATACGTATTTCCATTTAATCACCCCGTGGAAGAAGTAAGGTCCCACAGTATAATTTCGTATCGTGCGAAATCATACATTGGTAATTCAATACCGTTAGTATTCTACCTGATGAAGCGAGCGCACATTTTCAGAATCGTTTGCCATGCACTGCAGCGCAGAAAGACAAAATTTTGAGCCACGTTCAAAATCACGTCCTCAGGAGTTCCCAGTGGAGTGTCAGATGGTAAGGGTGGCATCAATGTAAATGCGGGGTGCGAGAGACACTCGTCTGCCTGACCCCTCATTCAATGAACACAGGATATCTTAAAGAATACCCGCTCTGCATTTAAATTCCTTCGTCAGTTTCTGAAGGGTTGCCCTGCAAGGCAAAGGAATTTCTCGCTTTCGCAAATAAGTGTATGCTTTAGGTGACAGAGCTCTTAAAGTTAATGGATGGGCAATGTCCTCCGAATTCCACTTTGCCCTTTTATTTTCATTTAATAGACATCTTATTTGTGCCGGTGTAAAACACTTTGACAATACACTATTTACACTTTTGTGCAATACGACTTTTGCTTTCACGTCAGATGACTTTTCTGCCCGCTTCGATGAAAGAACACGTCGGAGATCTTTCGTTTTACTTCGTAAGGCTGCATCACATTTTTTAGTGCCGCTTCTTTCTGTGCATTCAGTTTTTTTAAAAAGTTCAATCTCGGCCCTCAGTTCCTTAATTTCCAAATCCTTATTCACTACTTCAGTGCGTTCATGAACGCAGTCTGTACATGCGGTTCGGTCGACTTTCTTTCTTTCGGTGGCACAGTTTCTAAAGCTGTCAGAGATAGCTTTTGCAAACATGCGGATTACCGCATTTGTATTAAAATTTGCTATGAAAACGGATTAAAATGCATCGTGGTTTTAGAAATATTATATACTGCTTTTGGTGAGTATACTACGAGTGAAATAGGTGTTTACGACTGGTATAAACCTTTAGAAGAAGATGAGGATGACGAGAAGTTCATAATAGAAGACGAACTGAGAGTTAAACCAAACGATGCGTAAACTAAAACTCAATCGTCTCGGTGACAGACGGCCAAGACCACTGAAATGTGAATGTTACGTTTCTGACAGTAATCTTCGGTTTTAACAGTACAGTGCACCACGACTCCTTGTCCCAAGATGAAACGGCCAGTAGGCAGATCTTCTCACCAGCTCAACCCCGATGGCTTGAAGCAACACGGAAAGGTGTCCCGCTTTGTGGCGGAACAGTTCATTGTTTCTGCACTGCGATAACGCACCTGCTCACACTTCGTTGCGTGCTTGTGCATGTTGGCTAGAAACAGTACTGTAGTGATGTCCTTGGCCCCACGTTCGCTCCATGTGTGACATTTGTTCCCAAAAATAAAGACAAACCTTAAAGAGCTGTCTTTTACATAAGAGAGGAGATTCAAACTGCACGTCTGAGAGAACTAAACACTACTGTAAGGATTGTTCCAGAATCGTTTTAAGCATTGGAAGAACCACTGGAATAAATGTATAATATGTAATGGGAAATATCTTAGTGAAGACGACATTGATGTAGACTAATAAATAAACCAAGTATTGGTTTCAACATTCACCGCTGTTGCTTCCACTATCATATTGTCCATTTTGGTGCCAATGTCACGACCCTGTCACCGTCTTCTAAGAGGAATGTCGTTGGTTCACCACCCAAGTTTCGTCGATAGAAAAGAGTTCTGTTAATTTCCTGACTTGTATCAAGTATTTGCATCGCCAGTCAGTAATGACTTCTCTCTAGAGGGACCTTTCCTTTACTTAGAGGTCTGTTGCAAGTAAATCGCATATCATGCAGTGTCTTACGCTAAACAGCTTTCTTCCAAGGAAAATAATTTTTTTGTTTTTACGCCAACAACTTATTTGTGTAATGTCAGCACTAGTTTTTAGCCATACAAAAGTCCCTATGGTTGATCAAATTACCTATTTTGAGAAACTCCTTGCAATGATGGATTTATACTCCAAATTTCGTAGTGCACTTTCTTGGCGGCTCTGGCAAACCGCGTGGTTTATTTTCGGTCGCCTTTCTGATGCGTCCAATAGCGGCAAGGCTGACTTTTGTGTAAACTACAATCCTTTCCTTTTGAGACGGGCAACATTAGCCCCCAGTTCTCTCTGTGCCGACTCTTTAATACAATCCGTGATTGCAACAGAGGTGACTGAGCCATTTTTACCCCAAAGATCGCAATTCTTTGCATTGAGCAGATTTTCCTGTGATGTGGTGCGCTTGTCGATCATCTCTGAATAACATATTCGTACGTGTCCACAGAGCATTTCACACGGTCGATTACTGTCGACTGTTGAAGGAGATAGAAACGTGTGGAATAGGTTCCCATGTATGTGAGTGGACCTCAGCTCTTAAGTGACAGAACCCAGTATGTTGTCCTCAGTGGCGAGCGTTCGCCAGAGGCAGGAGTTGTCCAGAAAAGGGTGATGGGACCGCTGTTACTGTCTGTATACATAAATGGTCTGGTGGACAGGTATCTGCAGCTGTTTGCTGATTGTCCCCTAGTGTACAGTAAGATGTCGTCGTTGAGTGAGTGTAGAAGGACACAAGGCGAGTTGGACAAAATTTCTAGTTGGTGTGACGAATGGCAGCCATCTGTAAATGTAGAGAAACGTAAGTTGATGCAGGTGAGTAGGAAAAACAGACATGTAATGTTGAGGTACAGCAGTAGAGGTGTTCCGCTAGACACAGAGGCGTCGCTTAAATGTCTGAGCGAAAGTTCGCAAAGTGATACGAAATGGAACGAGCGTGAGAGGACTGCGGTAGGGAAGGCGGGAGGTCAACTTTAGTTTGTTGGGAGAATTTTAGGAATGTGTGGTTGGCCTGTAGATGAGGCTGCATGTAGGCCGCTGGTCCGACCTATTCTCGAGTACTGCTAGAGTGTTTGGTGTTCGCAACAGGTATAATTAAAGGAAGACAGCTATAGGACTGAGAGCTGAGCTGCTACATTTGCTACCGGTAGTTTCGAGTGACGCAGAGGTATTGTGCAGAAGCTTCAGGAACTCGAATCGGAATCACTGGAGGGGAGGCGAAGTTCTTTTCGAGGAACTCTGTTGAGAAAATTTAGAGAACTGTTTTTTGACGCTGACTGCAGAACAATTCTAGTTCCGGCAATGTACACTTGAGACAAGGCGTGTGAAGATAGGGTGAGAGGCGTTGTCGCTCGTACAGAGGCATACTGGCAGTCGTTTCTCCCTCGCTCTACTTGGGAGCGGAACGGAAAAAGCAGATGACTGCAGTCAGTTGAGAACTTTTTATATGTACCAGTTACTACTATTGTTTCATATGGTTGCTGCTCCACCTACATTGATTATTTTGTACTGAATGCAGCAGTTTTATTACGTCTGTAGTTTCTAGTTGGTATTTCACTTGTCTTTGGAGCTTCTTACTGGCTCTCTCGCTTGGGATTAGCCTTTAACTTGCATCAGCTGTGGGGAGAGGTTCCCGCGACATTGGTTAAAGTTCAGCAATGCCAGATCTATACCAGTATTTTGATATTTGTAAGTGAACATGCGATAATGAATCAACACTCTGTTTGTATTTCTTACAGGCACCTGATTTCTTTCTGGCATGATCTAATTTATGCATTGCATTAGATACAGGAAATACAGTACTTTTTTGAGAGTGGTCTAAAGTTACGGCTTAAGTGTTTGTACTACTACTGAAAGAGAAATTTTACTCGGAAGCAGCGTAGCTGGTGTACACTTTAAGTTTACTTAGAACTTTTTAAGTATAAATGAAAAGTTTTACGCCTTCTGTAGTGGTGTGTAACTTATTTTGTGTCCAGAATTTTCAGAAAATGCAAAAAGTTGCACAAAGTTAACATGACTGAGTATAGTAGTTGTGCAGGATGCCGCCTGCCACAGACCATATGGTGGGTTGCAAAGTTTGTAAGTAGATGGAAATGAATGTTCCAGTGGATGTATCTCTTGTTGCATGCATGATTATATGAGCACATGTGACGATTATTATTTCAGCGGGTAGTGTGTGTGTGTGTGTGTGTGTGTGTGTGTGTGTCTGTCAGGGAGAGTCGACCTGGTGCCCTTGTTGTATTTGAAAGATGTCGACCGACTTATTGGGTACGAAGCAGTGACTTTTATATTTTTTGTCGGTATGTCAGAAAATTTCCATGTTACTGGTCTGAATCACTTAGCTGTCTGGTGAGGAAATTGTATTTCAGTACTTGCAGATGGGTTTAGTTTATATTGTTTTCTTCCTAAGTGACTGAAGGAATTGGTACCCAGAGAAGGTAGTTTTGGGGTGTGTTTGAATGTAGATGAAGGATTGGGTAGCAACTGCATGCCGAGGTGAAAGGAGGCGGATCTGTGGAGTGAACTATGAGGGAATGTGCCAAATGAATTTGTTACGGGATGGAGTGCACCTATTTTTAATGGGAGATGGGTGAAGTTTTTGATTATGGGCTAGTGCTGTGGATCTGTCTGTAATACGCTGGTTAACCCGTATCGCAGAAGCGAGATTTCTAGATTTGTGACTTGTCGCTCGGAAGAAGTGTATTCAGAATTGTTGGCAGTTTTGCGGCTGTTAGTTTCTTTCATTTGGTGTGTGTGTCTCGATAGTAGAGAGTAAGTGTGTTGATGTTTTGTGCAGGAGCCTTTCTGAGGAGGAGCGAGGCAGGAGGCTGATAGAGGCGGCTAAGGAGGGGGCGGTGGAGGAGGTGCGGGCGTTGCTCGCGGCTGGGGCGGACGTGGGGGCGAGGGGCGGGTACGGGTGGACCGCCCTGCACAGGGCTGCACGGAGTGGCGACGCGGCTGTGGTGCGGCTGCTGCTCTCTGCGGCGTCCGACCCCAACGCCAGGTCTCAGTGGGGGGAGACGCCGCTGCACTTGGCGGCATTCTTTGGCCACACAGAAGCGGCGGCTGCGTTGCTGCAGGCCGGAGCCGACAGGGGGGTGAGGACTGATGACGGGAGGACCCCCCTGGACTACGCCAGGGAGGAAAACCATCACGTGATCGTCGAGATGCTAACACAGCATTAATACGTGCCAGTAGTACTTCATTGTATAGGATATTAAAATAAAAAATTGAAAAAAAAAGATCGATTTCTCTATTCATTTCTACCTTTTGCAGTCCACACAATTACTCCAGTAACACCACAACTACTGCAACAACAGGAGATATCTGTAAACCAACGTGACAAACCTTCCTTTTCAGAATTCACTCTGTAAAACATTTCACAAGCAATTTCTGCAAAAGCTCAGCAACAATTAACAAATACTCCCTCATTCATAAACTCCACTTCTCTCTCCCTCTCTGTCTTGTGTTTCTCGTCCCATATACAGTATTCAAACAGCTTACAAGAATACAGCCGACCTCTCTCACAACCGCCTGTATTTCGAAATGTAAACACCCAATCTCTTCCAAGACACAAATGCCAGAATACCGGTTGTTGTGCGTTAATGTTAGTTCTTTGCACCAGTCTCCTACATTACCTAATTACTGCAAACTATTTGCTAGCTGTGTCTATGTTGCTACATTACATCACTGTGAACTGCACCATACCCATATTACTGCCATATAAGCTGTTCAGTTAGAATGTATCTTCACTTGCGACCTCACACTGAATTCACTTCTGTGCGTGCACTGCACAAGTACTTTTCATGTTTAACTGTAATGTCACATTGGTAGTACTGCTCACACCACATCATGCTCACACCATCTGCAGCCTTCTTGCCAGCTCACCTTCAAATAAAGAGAATTGAACAACCACCTAAAATCATTAGACTCCTAAACACCTCCCTTGCTGCTCTTACAGAACAAACTACCATCTCTCAGGGAATTATACTCAATCACGTGGGACATGCAGCCATCACTGGAATTATACGGTAGTTTCCCAAATTACACTTTTGCGTCTCTATAGGCGTTTTGGAAGCAGACCACATTTGGAACATTCATTCCCCTGTCTGCTGTGATACAATTAGACTTGGCGTCCCCGTGCGTGCATGTGTGACCAAAGCGGCAGACTGCATTCTGAACAAGAGCTTCTGTGGCCCTCATGTGGCGGCGTTACACACGGAAGCTCCTCAACATTCTCTGTGAGGAAGCAGCGGCGCCAGGAGACAGTATTGACTTGGTGAGTGACCTCCACGGCATTGATGAATACTTCAGGCTCTGCCAGTTGATCCTCAACATAAATAAATGTAATACACTCTGCATACACAGGAAAAGAAATCCACTACTGTACAATTACACTGCTGACCACAAATTGCTGGAAACAGTAAGTCACCTACCGTAAAATATCTAGCAGTAACTATCCAGAGCCACCTTGCGTGCAATGACCAAAAGATACCAATTGCTAAGAAACTGCGGCAGATCTTTTCTCAGCGATTCCACAATCATATGTTTTGGGCTCCAAAATCCAAATTTCGTGCTTCCTGCCCTGTAGTATGTAGGCTTCACAACGAAAGCCTCAAAATTTTCCGACTTTCCTCAGATTTTCATTTATTTCACAAAGACTACGTGTTTCTCAAAGTTGAAAACTCAACACAGAATTAAATTGGACAAACTCTTCTACAACATGCACCAATCAGCAGTGATTTTCTGACAACGAGTGGTGACCGCGCTAGAGCCTCCTAAAAAAACGGTGACTCCCCAAAATTCGGATCGCGCCTAACGCCATTCACCTGTTGCACTCTGCTATTACGGCACTTTGGAACGGTATGGCACGCGTCAGCAGACGGAAAACAGCCCAGAACTCCACCTGTGTTCTTCGCATCGTCAAACACAATAGCACTCACGCCAGACATCCGCTGTCGAAACGGACGTCATATATTTTGAAACGTGTTCGCATTTATTTAAACTAGTGCTTGTAAGTGTGTGGTTGGTATCTGAGAAATGGCTAAAATTTATTTTGATATCGAAATACGTAAATCTCAGTTCAGTGCGACAGAAAAGTCTAGAAATAAAATTTTGTTCCGAAGTATGCGAAGCACACGCTACACGATGCGAAATCCAGGCTAGCCGGTACATCAAACAATTCGCCTGCGAGAGAGGAGGTCGTTTTCAATGTAATTTATACATACCATTTATCTGCAGAACAGATAACTCAATTTAAAATATTGGTCCTGAATATTGTAAATCTTTATCTTCAGACTTGTAAACAATAACTGCACCAGATCTGCTATCGTATTTATAGTGCAAATGAAGATAAAATGTAACGCATCCCGCTTTGTGTCAAAACTGCTCCAAAATTCACAAGATAACGCCTTTCTGAAATAATTTAGGGATTCGGAAAGTCTGAAATGATAATTTCACAGATACATTGTGGTGTGTGGCGGAGGACAGTTTGAGTACCACAGCTGTGCCGGCCTTTTCCTGTTGCAGTCGCGATGCTAGAAATATCTTTGAACTACTCGTCTATTAAGAGCTCTGAATGGAAAGTAAGAAACCCGGAGAACATCTGGCGTGCATTTCCTCGCCATGTTACAGTTCTAGGTGGAACCTTTAACCTGCCACCTCTGCAGTGGGCGACATAGGTGGCTGAGACTGAAGGCAGGGCCAGGGAATCGTGAGAAACTGATCCAAGTGCTTTACTCAAAAACTACCTCGGGCCATTAATCTGAGAAACGAGTCGTGAAGACAGCATCTTAGACTTGCAAGTGACAAATAGACCCGAACTTTTCGAATCTGTTAGGGTAGAACGGGGAATCAGCTATGCCAAGACCGTTACAGTGTTACCGAATACGACCGTAACCATAAATAGAAAATAAGTTGGGAATATTATTGTGCTTAGCAAGAGCGACGAGAAACAGGCTTCAGCTTTCCTTTCCTCTGCAGCACCAACAGCGCGGGTATCAGTGGAAGAAGTTGAAGAGCATTGTGAAATACGCTTCAGACAGGTGTGTACCGACCAAATGCGTTTCAAGCCCAGTTTCACAGCGATGAGTTTACGGCGCTGGTTTCCATTTAAGTGCGCGTCTCCGCACGCCACATCACGAGATAACAAAGGAATTTCCGAGATCCGAATTTCATCGATAAAAATGACGCCAAAGAAACAGTTGTTTCTGGAAAGAGCAACGTATCTGTAACATGTTGCATTATTCTCTACGTAAGGAAAGCCTGTGTAAACATTCGGTCTTGTCTGTAAGGCAGAAAAGCTTACGACACTGTTATTCACGTGCAAACAGCAACAGGTGGCGTCAGACAGCCCGCGCAAACGGCCGGCGCAGTCGCCGAGGGGAAACTCGCAGGTGGGGGCGCGACGCAGAATGCGGGCAGCGAATCCGGCAGAGGGCCGCGCATGCGCAGATGATGTGGCGGGGCGGGAGCAGGCGGTAGGGGCGGTCCGACCACGGCGGCGGAGAAAAGACCGGCCACACGACAGGGGGGCCGAAACTAAATCAGGACGATCACTTCCGACATAAAATCTGTAATACTGTTTAGCGATTACTGCTCCAGTTGTACTCAACAATTTCAAAGTCGGTGATGATGGCAGACACCGGTGTCCGGCTGCCATTTAATGTCCCAGTATTACAAAGATATTTTCTCTCGCCCTCCCAGCAGTTTCGCAGTTACGTCACAGCACGCTACATCTGTCTAATGGCAATCCACTATGTACTAACACTAAACATTATTTCGATAACAACCTCTGTTAAAATTAGCGCTCTGGATGATTTAATACATGTAATGTTTTATTTTTGCAGCAAGTCTCTCAATGACATCAGCTGACTTTCAAGCTGTCATTACTATCCATGCAGAAGTAAACAACGCTACGGCAGTTCTTTTGAGGGATGGGTTTACACCTGAAAACGTCCAACTTTATCCCAGAAGACGTGCAATTCCATGTTCTGTCGCTGAGACATTCCGCTTAAATATTTACGCACCATCCGGGACTGACGTTACACATGCACGATCGGACTATTTTTTAATCAGGATGTCCCATGTCTTTTGGTAAATGTGTGTATGCGAAGCACACGCTACACGATGCGAATTAGAGGCTACTCAGTATATCGAACAATTCGCCTGCGAGAGAGCAGGCCGATTTCAGTGTAATTTGTATGTCATTTGTCTGCAAAACAAATTACTCTGATTAAAATGTTGGCCCTGAAGATTGTTCATCTTCATGTTTAGACTTCATTTACCTGTTTAAAACATCTAAAATGATATATTTTCACAGATACATTGTGACAGTCACTGTACCTTACAGTGGACATGAACGTTGATGGTAATTAAATTTGTTGGCCTAGCTGTGTGAACGGAACGCTTCTCTGTTCTGGAACCAGTTACTATTAAGAGAGTGACGGAGCTGTCAAAAACGTACGGCACAGGTCCAGTGCGACAGCCGTCTGGAGGCAGAAACGGTGCCAGCATCACAGAACCAGCAGAGGGATTCGATACGCCCGCGCATGCGCAGAAGTACCCGTTCTGCTTCTGGCTCGGGTGGCCACCGGCCAAGTGGAGAGTTTCGTAATGCAGATTTTGCGCCTTTTGCGGTGAGTAACTCTTCACGAACACAGTAACTAAAGGATGTAGAAAAAGAGCCTGGAGGACGCATTGTCAAAGGCGTTGCGAATGTGGTCACCTCTCTAAACCTCTGCACTCCCTCCGCATCACACAAGAGAGCTGCTGGGGAAAGATTTTTCAGCGATCGAGTCCCGTATTTTCTGAGACAGGCAAAAGGCGACTTCGTCAGCGCACGACATTTTAATTGTATTTTAAGGGAGACTGACTCAGAAGGCGCGACTCCCTTCTGTGGCGCCCTGCAAAATCTGACTGCAGGTCTGGACACGGAAGCCGTCTGCACGCACGCCTCGCCAGTGTCGGCTTCGAGGCCTGACAGACTCCACACCACAGCGGGGTGTGAGTAACTGTGCAGGATTACGACGCAGCCCCTGTCAGCTTTTCCGACCGTGACACTGTAAGTGAGAAAGTAAAAGGTCTACCTCGTCCCAAAATAATTGGCAGAGGATACTGGACATTAAATTGTAACCTCCTCCACATAACATCGGTGAATATACATTTCATTGCTCGGTACAAATTGTGGGTTAACTGGAAACATTTTTCCGTAAAGCAATCTCGTAAAAGCCGGTGTTCGGAAATTAGTTACAAATTTCGCCTACAGGATTGAAGTAAAGCGTGAATTTCATTTTGAATTATTTGAAAGTTGTAAGAATAATTAGTAATTGCCACTACATCACTCAAAAAAATAATTCGTTAACGTGACATATCAGACTGTAAATAATACAAAACATGTAGGCAAGTCCTAGATACGACTTACTTATTTACAGAATTTTCGTTCGGGGGGTAGTAAGCAGTTATATTATGTATAAAATGCTGCACAGGCAACCATGTCCTGCAGATAAACTCATGTGTGTTTCTGGAGAAACACTGGCCACGATAGCAGGAAAGGAACAAGTAGGGGGGGACCCTTCGACTGCAGGCGACAGACTAACTGGGCGACATTTTGGAAAACAATTTCCTCCAACTGACAGCAAAGCGAGGCCGTGGAGATGGTGTAAAGTGTCTGGTAGCAAAGCTAAAAAAGAAACTGGAGTGTGGGAAAGGAAAGAAACAACATACTGTTGTCCAGTGTGTGATGTTGCGCTGTGCATCCCAGAATGCTTTGAACCATTTCACACGAAAGCCAATTACGTATACAAATTATTTATAAAAAATTGTAATTTAATTTAGTTGTGTATTAAGATGTTTTGTAGTAAATGCCTTTCAGTTTGTTTGTTTCCAGACTTCAAAGTGTTGATTTGTTGTTCCGGTGAGAGGCAACGGGGCCAGCGTGTGTGGGCGGTGGTGTTATGACGTCACCACAGTGTGTCAGCAAGAGGCGCATGCCGTGGTCTTCAGTTAACGATAGACTATCGCAAAGAAACAGCAGAGACACTCACCAAGGTCTTGGTAATACGACATTAGATAACAACCTTTTTCTTTTCCGTTATTATCACGAAATTTTAACACTTTAAATGTAGTAAAAATTGTGGTATCGATAGCTAGGCTGCCACGGCGTACGTGCAAGTTCCCAAGGTGGCGGCACGCCTGACAGCGGCCTCTAGCCGGCCGGCGCTGTGCGGCTCTGCGCGTTCAGCCCACTTGATCAAAGGGCAGGCGGCCGGGACACTGCGCTCCATGTCGGCGCTCTGCTCTGCTCTGCTCTGCTTACGACGCGTCTAAGGCTTCGCACCCACGTACAAAGTTAGGCATGCCTCTGTATATATCCATGCACCAGTAAACCACTTTTACTTATTTGCAGTACCGACGAGTTTTACCTTTTTCTGCTCCTACTCACTTCCTTCATTCGTCCAACCTTTCGGTTTCAGGAGCAGACCCACGCGCCTCCCCCCAGGCGGGATAAAAAAAAAAAAAAAATATTGACCAGATGTAATTTCTTACCAAAAGAAAGAGGGAGGTACTGATTTGTGTACGTTTAAAAGCGTGCTTCCGGGCAGGGCGTCTTCACTTTACAAATAAAACGCAGTCGACATCAGAGTAAACGGTGGCAGCGAGAAGATCCTCGTTAACCCCATGATAAAGAACTGCACAACGATTCTATTACTATTGTTTACATACGAACGTCTAGACAGAATGTGAAGTGGCAGAATGTAAAGTTGACAATGTTAACCAGATGCAATTACTTATCAAACGAAACAGATTCTCATTTTCCGTCATCTCAAGTCCAGCTTTCGACTGCTGCACCTTCCCGTTGCAGATAAAACGCACTCGATGGCAGAGTAAATGGTGGCAGCCACACTATGGTCGTTAACCTGCTGATAAAGAACAGCTCTATTACTGAATTTCATATAGGAATCAGGACACAGCATTTGAGGTAGCAGAATGTAAAATTAAAAATGTGAACCAGGTATAATGACTCACCAGCAACCGGCATTACAGTTTCAGCCGAGCTTTTCAATGGACGAACGAGAAATTAACAGACTAGAGCTTTTTTCGCGCACAACAACACACAATGGTGTACACAATTTTCCACTGACACGTCTTTTGCTACCGACAATGCAGGTGGGTAATCGAAGACAAGGTTGACAGCTTTTAAGCACCAACAGACGGTCCCAACAACACACTGAATGGGACAGATTTCCCAGCACACCGTTAATACACTTCCTACTGATTCAACTTTGCTCTCGCCACATTTAGTTCTGAAGAATAAAAATCCGCCCGTCAAAATAAAAGAACTTGTTTCTTTCCCCAAGCCACGGCGTCTACGTCATCGTGAACTCATTGACATTGCAATGGCTAATACAAAAGAGGCAGGTGAGAAGAGGAAATGCTACAAAAGAAGGTAAATCACACTCGAATATCTCAAGTTCGACAAACAGTTTTAGTTCGAGCACATCCATTATCTGGTAAAGCAAAGAACAGGTGTCAGAAATTTGTATTACTTTATAACTGACAATTTCGGACTCGACGAATCCCACTTCCGAACGCAGGACATCTTGAAACACTCACAACGAAAGCTTCGAGTAGTCTTCATCACATCACCAATATAAAACCGTTCACTAAATAATTGGTTGACTTCCTACTCCTTAATGATGACACCACCATACCGACATATAACAATTACGTTCTGACGACACGTACTTCATTTTCGTATGACATCAACCGTTTGTACACAGTAGTCAAGCTGTTTGTATGGGTTTTCTTTCATTCGCACGTAAATGACGAAAATATTTTTCCTGATACAGTACTACAAGTACAAGCCATTTCGTACGTCTATTTTCACTGCCTTACGACTTTTATGTAACCGATACAATGATTGTTACAGAGCATATACCACGTCATGTTCTAACATAACTGACCCAGCTCTTTAGAATACATCATTTTACAAGCAAAGGTTACGCCAAAGAAGACAGCAATGAGTTTTTCGAAGAAGAAAAGGCATCACAGAAGATAAAAGCAACATGAGAAACAATAACATCGAATTTTGTGCGTCGTAATGCATTTTCTCTTACAGGATAACGTACAGAAGCATGCAGTAACGGATTCCAGACAGTACTGAGAAAACAGGTAGAGTACATTTATTTGCACAGGCACAACATGTACTCTCAACAGTCGGAGGAGATATTTAATTTCAGCATCTTCCACTGAGATACTGTAACACGGCGGTACAATCAGGGTTTCTTCACTGACTGTAAGAGATTTACTATAGATGTCGTATGTGAAGTGAAGACAAGGATTCATTATAGATGAAGTATGTGTAGCAATGAATTATGGAATTTTATATTGAAGATGTGATGAAATAATAGGAAGTGAAGATAGCGAACTTTTTATGACTATTATGCAGGCGTTTATGATTTATGATATGAAGTGTGGCATATTGATGCTACAAGTTGTTACGGATTACATGATGTTTTTAGCCTTGGTGCGTGATTTGTTGATTGTGTTTTGCTGCGTATCTCTGACGAGTGCTATTTCTGACGGCCTGTGACAAGGTGTTGCAGAACGATAATACGAGGCTATGACGTTACGGGAAGATAAACACTTTCATTCAGCAGAATGCATCTTTTTGTGAACAGCAACGTGAAGGATTGAAGACCCTTATAGCCATGCCATGTACTTGCTTTGATGAAATTTGTGACTTTGCTTGAGCTAGTCAGTTTTCTTCTCATTCACAGGATAATATCATTTGTCATTGTTTTTCGCCTATAGTTAATCGACTTCATCGGAAAGAGATAATTTCCTATTTTCATTCTGCACGTTGACTTTACTTGTTCACAGACATTAGGTACTCGTCTTGATACTACTTAAATTTTGCATTTGGGGTAATTATAAGTAATTGGCGTGTGCATAAGTTAAAGTTTTCGGAATACATTTTCATTTGGTTTATGTTTTATGACTGACAGATGACAGACAAATGTGATAATTTCTGTTTTCCTCTACAGCAGTAAAATATTGTTCACATTTCTTTCCTGTCCTTCCCTTCAGGCTGTATCCTTCCACGAGTGTACTCAAGTATGTAAAAACATACACTGTGCAGAGATAACTATTGTACTCTTGCATAACGACACGAGTGGTCGACTCACGCACGTGTAAAATGTAAGAAGACTCATAACAATGTTTGCCTATCGATATTTTCACAATGCATTGTACATGTAATGATTACTATATTTTAATGTTCCTTTTCTCTCACACAGTATAAACGTCTTAGCTTTATTTTCTTTCACTGTATCGTAACAGAATATACGTACTTTGTGAAAGCGGCACATTTGTGGACTCGAGTATAGTTATTCTCTGGACTGTGAGAAACTTCGGGGTATTATTAACATTTTGATTACCACGACATGCCGCATCGATTATCGTGATTTTAGGCGACTTCAGACATTTTGTTAAAAGTGACATGGAGGCGCCTTTTGTGAGCGGTCTGGCTCTGAGTTGTCACTGGGTTTGTTGCTGACACGTACGGAGTGCACCAAGTCTGCTCTCAGCCGCCTCCCACACAGTCACGATACGACGCTTTCACTTGGAGAGGTGTTACAACGTCATGAGTGCTGGAAGACACTCCAACATGTGCTGCATAGCGTGCTGTGTACTCTCAGGCCAACAGCCGCGTGTCTGAAAACCACGAAAAGACATTGCTTCGATAGATACTTGCTGCGACTAAAAGACAATATAATCACAATTAGTCTCATGAGATTTTGAGCAGAATAACGATAAAAAAATGCCAGAATTAATTTTTTCCTTCATTTGATAACTTTGTAGCTAGTGCACAATAATGGAGGAGACAATTTTCTCAACTTGCGCACACTTCTTTCAAACGAAATGTAACGTATTCTGAGTACACCTGAGCACATATGTAAACAACATTTGTAACTTGACATCGTTCACCTGAGCACGAAATCGACGAAGCTTTCTGCAAAATAATTTATGAGCGAGTAGGCGCCTCTCCTTGCCAAACAATTACATTATGCGGTGAGATATTTTCATTTCAGGATCTGTTTGCTACGAAAATTATTAACGGAGAGGGACCATTTCACGAACATCAGTATTTCCAGAGCATTAAGGCACGGGGACCACTTTATTTTTATTAAAGGGATTAATAATAAACAGGATTTAATCAGTTTGCAGATTTTTACAATATGAACACAGTAACAGAACGTATTAGCACACTGGAAGATATAAGAGACACGTTATTGCAGGGAAAAGAACAGCCACAAGAGAATGTGTATCATGCAATTATAAAGATATCAAGTGACTCACGTAATTCCACCGCGGTAATTGACTATGGATCTCCAGTTACATTGATTAGTGACGCAGCATGTAATAAACGCAATCCGAATAATTCTTGCCCTACAGTCGTATTAGACAAGTCTAAAGCTAGAGGACCAGTTTCAGGAAAAGGAGTAGATGTAAACCTAGAGACACACACCTATAGTCTGCTGTTCAAGTCGACATATTTTATGCAGAAGCGCCGCAACACGGCGTGGTATGGACTCGCCTAATATCTGAAGTAGTGCTGGAGGGAACTGACACCATGAATCCTGCAGGGCTGTCCGTAAATCCGTAAGAGTACGAGGGGGTGGAGATGTCCTCTGAACAGTATGCTGCAAGTTTGACAGCCGGCGGAAGTGTTTAAAATCAGAAGAGTGTTCCTGGAGCCACTCTGTAGCATCTCTGGACGAGCGGGATGTCGCATTGTCCTGCTGGAATTCCCAAAATCCGTCGTTGTGCACAACGGACGTGACTGGACGCAGGTGACCAGACAGGATGGTTACGTACTTGTCACCTGTCAGGGTCGTATCTAGACTTGTCACGGGTCCCATATCACTCCAGCTACACCAGTACAGCGCCTCCACCAGCTGGAACAGTCCCCTGCTGAAATTCAGGGTCCATAGATTCATGTGGTTGTATCCACACCCGTACACGTCCATCCACTCAATACAATGTGGAAGCAGATTCGTCCGACCAGGCAACGTGTTTCCAATCATCAACAGTCCAGTGATGGTGTTGACGGGCGTAAAGCTTTGTGTCGTGCAGTCATCAAGGGTACACGAGTGGGCCTTTGGATCCGAAACCCCTTTTCGATGATTTTTCGGTGAGTGGTTGGCACGCTGACACCTGCTGATGGCACAGCATTGCAATCTGCAGAAATTTGCGGGAGGGTTGCACTTGTGTCACGTTGAACGATTCTCTTCAGTCGCTGATGCTCCTGTTCTTGCAGGATGTTTTTAGACCGCAGCGATGTCGGAGATTTGATGTTTTCCTGTATCCTGATATTTTAGGTACACCAATGAAATGGTCGTCCAGGAAAATCCCCACTTCATCGCTACCTCGGAGTTGCTGTGTCCCATCGCTGGTGCGCCGACTATAACACCGCGTTCAGACTCACTTAAATGTTGATAAGCTGCCATCGTAGCAGCAGTAACCGATCTATGTAGACGAACTACATTTCGTATAGGAATCTGTAGATATCATTTTTATCAAATTAAAGAAATAAAGACACATCCCTACATCTCAAAGGCAGCTTTCGAGCAGGGCATGTTCTGTTTGCAGATGAAAGGCAGCCGACTGCAGAGTTAATGGTGGCAGACAGGTGGTACTCGTTATGCTGCAGATGAAGACCAGGAGAATAAGCGTATTACTACATGACGTGTATGAATCTGTAATGAGTGAGTGAGATGACGGAAATTAATTTGTAAAAAGTTAATTAGATATAATTACTTACCAAGTCACAGAAAGTGGTTTTCAGTTATCCACATGTTAAAGACAACGTTGGTGTAGTTTATATTCTCTTCGCAGAATTGTAGTAGCGAGGTCTCTCGAGTTGTGGTACCCGTTGTGGATGTCCTGCAATGTAAGTCGGTGGGTGAACACACGCCGTGGGTTCTGGAGCATCTGAGTGCAGACCTAAGTGAACGAGACACGATGAGTGTGGAATTACTTGTAGAAGCACAGGCTGCTCCTGCAGGGGGACCGGAGGTGGAAATTAAATTTTGACTTTTGGCTCGTAAGTAAAAATTCGAAAGAAAATGTTTGACATAAATTGAGTCGAAGTGCTGATGACGTTCGGTCGTATTACCGTATATCGAATCACTCCCGTCTCCGTTAAGTATTCAGTTTCCCCTGAAAGTGTTCCAGCGTTTGCTCTGAACAAGCTACACCCCCTGAATATGTGCAAAAGTAGCGCACTGAACTTCCATAAAAACACCGAGTTGTTTTAAAAGCTTCACGGTTTTAAGACCATTGCCATTCAGCTGCACCCGCAGTACAACTGATCGAGGAGAAAGTGTGTCTCTGACTCTAAATTAAGTGGTTTATAGGTCGCTGCTCTGTTTCACAAGGGCAAGAATCTTTTCTCTAGCATTATAGAAGCACAAAATATTTTGAGTACTATTCCACGGGAACGGTGGCTATGGAACGATGCTTCAATACCCTACGACCAGCAAAGACTTGGCTTAGAACCGAATCGAGACAGACGAGGGAGACTGGCTGCGTTGTTCCTGCTGAGCGAACACCGAAACTACGTGAAAGAATACGGCGAGATTTAAAAACAGGTGGTATCAGAAACATCTGAGTCCAATCCAAGAACTTAAATTATTGTATTGTTACGCGAATGCATTCTTGTGTTTAAAATGTTTATTGAAAGCGGTTTGTCGCCAGTTTTCTGTTTTCTCTATCGAGAAATGATGCCTGGTTTGCCTACTCCCAGTTCTTTGCGAATAGTACGACCTGCCCCCTCCCGCCACAATTGCTCTAGTTTATGTCGTGGGTACGCCCTTCGATTTCGCATTCATGGGGAGAAATCGTGAGGATTAGGAGTCGTATACATAAAAAGACATCTTTCGCCGGAGAAGATTATCAGAGCAAAAGAATATTCTCTCAGAAAGTTTTCAGTTACGCATGAATGAAAAATCGCAAGCGTATTCTGTGGCGAGACGGTTTCCTTCCCACTGCCTCCCCACCTCCCTGAGAAGGTTCTCTTGTGTGTGTCGTCTGCCGTGTCACGCGTAACGTCAGATTTCATTCAGCTCGCTCAAACAGGCAAACCGTTCAGTGTACGAAGATGGAACTGGCGTCAGTGTGTTCTGTAAAGAGTTGCACTACGTTTAGATTTCACTTTTATGTGCGGCAGCAAATAGTTAAGACGACTAAAGACAATTGGGAAAACGCATTTTCTGCGATCGTATTGAGTATACGACTCGTACGAACGTTTTCTGTTACTGAAGTTAGGTGAACACATTATGTGAATGAAATCTTAAAATTACATCATTTTTCATCGACTCCAAACCGGAACTATGGCCGAGTTTTCTAAGAAGAGATAATTTTGTTCAAATACGACGCAGAATGGTGTGCTCGCGTGTCAAGGACGCAAGCGATCGCCCGTGGGGTTCGTTACGAGAAACCGATCGCTAGGTTTGTAATCAGCCAGCTGTTAATTTTTCTGATTCGTCTATTTTCCGAACTTAACGAAGTGTAAGATTTACGGTGTGAGAAGACATGAATATCCGGAAACGTCAGCGGCACAGGTGCTGTGTGTATACCAAAGTCTTCTCGTACATCAGTGTGAAAACTTGAGTCTACTAAATAGCAACAAAAACATTTTAATTTTCACTTGTTTTGAAAGGTCGCTCATCTCTTCTTTCATGATTTTTTGGAAGCAAATTCGCCACGCAAATAATGTTTTTATTGTAAGGCTCGTAGAAGTTTCTACGGTTTCTCTCTTCTGTATTTCTTCGGGTACCTATACCTTCTTTCCTTACAGGCAATATAAACTTTGCCTTTACTACCAAAAAGTCTGTAAAAGCTAACGTCAACAGAACTTACTCAGCTCGATGTTATGCTACAGAGCACACTTCAAGAAACGGAGAATGTTCTCGGTTCGTGATTCGGTCCTCCAGTTTTATTCATACGAAATCGGAGGATGATGTTTGCTTTTACCGACTCCCCCCACTCATTTACTCAAGCTGAGAAATTTCTCGGGTGAAGCATATTCTCCGACTCGCTTTATTCGTGCGAACCTGGGAATGTTCTCCACAATTTCGAGTATAAAGTACATTCTCCGTTTTATTCATATGACCGAAGGTCACCATTCTGTAACTTGCACCAAACCATGATGACGCACACTTAGAGAAGTAATTCGCCTCAGAAAGTTTTCGCTCTGGACGGCGGCAAGTACTGGGTGTCCAGCAGGCTGCTTCAGAAACTGTTACATTATTCACTCTGAAGCTGCAAATCGAAATGTACAATTCTGTCCCAAACACAGCAATACTAGTTGCGACGAACGTTTGCCGCACAGGAGGCAATGTACTGTTTTTCTACGACGTTAATACCACATACCTGTCAATTTCTGCGGGTTTTCGGCAGAATCGGGTGGGGCCAAGAGTTATTTCGGTCCTTTCCAATTAATGGCGTCCAACACTGGGTTGCCAATCGCCAGAAACGTTGTATTACATAGTGTTTCCGTGTTTATATCTGTTTCCTTTCTCTTTAATCTTCACTCCTTCCACTTTGGGATTCCGAAATCAACCCCTTTTCCTCTTCCATTTTCCTCATTAGCGACGTCCCTGCAACAGTGCCGCTCTCACTCCAGCCTAGCGAGTGGAGAACTGAAGTCGGTGTCTGAACGAGATCTCTGTCACGGCTGGAGTTTAGCGTGGAATACGACTGAGTAAGTGCTGCCAAGCTTAGCCCGAATTATCCACAACTTTTCTCCTGTTTTTTTTTTTTAATTTACGATTTCCCAAGACCATTTGAAATTTAATTTTCAAGGTTACTGCGACCCCATGTGGTGATTAAAGTACTTTAAAGAGAAAGCGTGTAATCCATTTGGAGTTGTGGATGATAACAAATCGAACACCACATTGCATTCCAGCATTGCTGATGGGGGGCGCCACGAACTTGTAAGTTATTTTCAGCCAGGTGTCCAGATACTTTTGACCACATAGTGTATGTGAAGGCATCTTCAAGATCTAAAATGGATGTTTGAGCATCAAGAAAGTGCTTAATGGTCTAAGTCAACGACAGACAGGCAGCAAATATGGTTTCCAGTCATTAAACAGTCGAGCCACAGAATGAACATCAGTACAGTAGTTACATGTGTAATGAATCTTATCTGAAATTATACTATGGAAGATACTGGTTGACATGGCCAAAGATGAATAACATGTCTACGTTGGACAATCCATGTTCACAGGAAGATCATAGGTACATAAAATCAAACATCTTTGGAAGAACTATGTTATCTGTGAATACATTTATAAATACATCTGTGGAAGGGCAGTGTTATCTGTGAGCACAAGGTGTAAAAAGTATGTTTGTAGCACAAAAATATGACATCATGCCGAAAGAAATACCCACGTCTTTACTGGTTTAAATGAGAAAAATGTCCATGTTTCATACATACCATGGTACAGAAAATTGCGAAAGTTTGCCATAAAAATATTTTGCGTTGTAATCAATATGTGGCAGATCATTACAGTTTCAGGCCTATGGCCTGAATGCCAAAGTTGACAGCGACATGAATCAACACACCGGCAGCTCAAATTCGCGCAGTCTCTACTAATTCAGTTCTAGGGAGATGAGGAGCCAAGATAACATGGGAGTACTGCACTGGTGTTAAGGATGCGAATTACATTGGCACAAGGATGATAAGGACGCCTCATTTAATGATAAACAGAAAAAAACAGTGAACATATTCTAGTGCCCGTTTCCACCCTCCGCTTTGGCCATAGAGTGAGGATTCACACGCACAGAATTTATTTTCTGTTGTCGACACACATTGTCATAGTGGTTGTGTATTCTTGGGGTGGCATAGGTTTGTGCTTAATACGTCCTATAAATTTTGAATGTCGCCAAATCGTTAGTTGACATAGATTCCAGTCGTATGTGCTGTGTATTAGGGACAGGTGTTTTGTAGAGACCATAACAACTTGCATTTGATACCTGCAATAAATTGATCTCTCAGCTTTGACGAACAAAATGAGCAGACATCACGTCGCAGCACCGTCACGTCAGCGTGTACTCACACCGTCTGTCACGTCACGTCATGTAACGTCAATTCGCTTAGTCTGTGTCAGAGTACAGTATTTCAGTTGAGGAACTAAGGTTACTAATGGCCAAAGCAGACCTCATAACTTGTGTTCTTTATCAGTCTTGTTTGCTGAAGTGCTGAGGCGTGAAACAACACCTCAAAACATCGACATTTCTATGTTATAGGTGACTGGGCGTCTCTTCTGTTATTGCCAAACCTAAACAATTTTTCGCTTTCAGATATCTCACATTGCTTGTGTGAGAACATCCAGTGCAAAAAACCTCCAAGTCGGCATCGAACATTTACAATTTGCCACGAAATCAAAGCACAATAAGAAAATGGAGAGTAAAAAGTTACAAAAGCACAATATCCACTACTATACAACGAGTTAACTTACGCTGATAGCAGATGATGATACCGTCGACACTTCATTCCCTGGAAACCGTGACCTGCCGTGACGTGACCTGACGTGACGTGACGTGACGGTCTGTTGACGACTTGTCTGAATGCCGCCATTTGAAATGCATTGTGGAATGTTTCCACACGACGAGACTTGACGGCATCCCGAGATCATGCGACAATTTCAGCTTAATGTTGACAACATGCACACCACGCAATGCTCACACCAGAGATTTTTCTACTCTATGGCTTTGATCGACGTCATATCTGACTCACAGATGCTACTTAGAGGCGACATCTAAAGGCAATGCGGTTCAATCCTAAACCAAAGAATGTATCACGAAAAAGACAGATAATATACATACATACAATAAAATTTGATTGCAGCTCATGCGATTAATTACATAGCTATAAGCTATATTGCAAATAAATTGAGCTAACAAAAAAGAAAGTAACAACATAAAAAACCATACATGCATGAAACAAATTATCACAGTTCACGTGTGCAAGTGAAAGAACCAAGCATGTCCTTTAAAGTCCACTACAATATCACTCGTAGTAAACTCGTAATTTACATCTACATGGACAGTTTGCAAATCACACTTACGTGCTTGGCAAAGTGTTCATCGAACCATTTTTCACAATAATCCTCTATTATTCCAGTATGAAACAGAATGCGGAAGAAACGAACAGATGTACCTTTCCGAGCGAGACCTGATTTCCTTATTTTATGATGATGATCGTTTCTCCCTGTGGATGTCGGCGAAAAAAAAAAAATGGTTTCGCATTCGGAGGAGAAAGTTAGTAATTGAAACTTCGTGGTAAGGTTCTGCCGCAACGAAACATGCCTTTATTTTAAGTATGGCCGCCCCAAATTCTGTATCATGTCAGTGACACTGCCTCTCCTATTTCTCGACAGTACAAAATGTGCTGCTTTTCCCTGAACATTCTCGATGAAGTCCTTTAATTCTACCTGGTAATGATCCCACACTGCACAGCAGTATTCTAGAAGAGGACGGACAACCGTAGTGTAGGTAGTCTCTCTAGTAGATCTGTTGCATCTTCAGCCAATAAAACGCAGTCTTTGGTTCTCCTCCCCCACAATATTTCCTATGTGTTCTTTCCAATTTATGTTCTTCGTAACGGTGATTCCTAGGTATTTAGTACGATTTCCGGCCTTTAGATTCGACTGATTTATCGTCTAACCGAAGTCTAACCGATTCCGTTTAGCACTCATGTGGATGACCTCACACTTTTCATTATTTAGGATCAATTGCCAATTAATACGAATTGTGAACTCTGTGACAGGAAAATTCACAAAAAGCGACAAATGTTGGAACCGATCACGAGTATTGAGCTACATATTTCAGTTCAAGATATCGAGTCCAAGTTTCACTATTTTCAGCGTTTCTGCACTAAGGGAGTGCAGTTCTTTGTTACAGGATTTCTATTCTTGATGTCGCACTCTGTACTACTGCGACAAATAAGAAATTCTGGAATCAACAACTAAACTTGACGTAGATGTCTCAAGTGCAGAGACAAGAAATAAAAAATCCTAAAAAGTAATAACAATACACACTTAATGAAATGTCAGGGAAAGTAACGAACCGTGCAATAGAGACCTACAATTTACCTATATGGGCCTAGCTGTCCTCTTAGTCTCCTGCCTAACCTCACCCTCATAAATCGTGCAGTTTGCGGAAAAATACAGCCAAATATTCGTGGGAATCAAGATTATAAATATGCGAGCTAACCGTTCCATTCGCACCAATTATGCTGTTCTTTCGATTCCTGCCCGAGCTCACTTTCGGAAATCATATCTTATTGGGAAAGAAGTAGCTAAATATTTTATAGGAACCAAGATTAAAAATACGATTGCTGCTTGATTCACTGGCATCAGTTTAAGCTGCGCGCTGAGGTTGCGGTGCTGCCTGACCATACTCTCGGAAATCGCGACATATTTACAACAATCGACACAGTTTACTTCAGGCACTGAGACAACCGCAGATAACATTTAATGACGGGACACTTTCATCTTTCGCATCGAAGACCGATGATGGCACACACGACGTCGCTAGTCAAAGTTGACGGGTGGAATAGGACACTAGAATTGAACCAAAGTAGTACTTAATGCCTGAAATTCATATCTAGGCTGGTGGAAAATCTTGTAAAAATAAATTATGCCTTACGATAGGTCCATGGAGGACGCGTGTTTCAAGAAACCATGGCGATGTGCTAACGTTGTCGAACATTATGCAAAAGATCGAATGAAGAAAGCACTTGGCATGGTAGCTTTGTAGGAATATTTATAATCTGCAGACGCCCGATCTTCCTGTAATTAAAAGATACATAAAATTAATCTTTCTCCTACAGAGACTGTCTTAGATAGATTCGTACGAATAATCCGCTCGACTGATTTGTAAAATTATATTATTCTTAATATATAAGTGCTGTGTCTAAGATCTCCATATTTATTAGACATGCAGGAGTCGAGAATTAATGTTACGCATGCGCAGGAAGGTGCAGTCATTTCGGTGGCCGTGCTTTGGCAGCGACCACACTCTGCTCGGTGACTCGGCACAGGCCGCTGCCGCTGCTCCGTGCTGTTGCCGCATTTCTGTTTCTGCAGACTCTGCTGGCAACGGGGACAGCAACAGCCGCCTTGCTCGCCTTTAGACTCAAACCGTTGCTGGGATACGGCGTGGGCCGATGACGAGAGCCGTGTATTGTCGACAACTGCGTCACGTCTTCATTTGTCTTGTTTACTGTAAGGGGGTACAGTTGATTGAACAATCATTTTTGAAACGACCTTAGTGCAAATTTTGACAAAATGAGTTAAGAGCGGTAACGGATCCTACACACATAGATACATTTTTTTTTTTTTTTTTGTATGAGAAGAGCTTTATTCCAGATATTGTAAATGTGTTACTGTGACTCGTTATAGCGGCATCATTTATGAAAGGGCTTAACTCCTGGAACAGCGCCCTTTCAATGGTGATCATACTGGCATGCCATCTACCGAATACTTAATGCACTATATCTTTACGTTTCTCTTTCCGTAGTTGAACCGTTGCTATTTCTGAAGAAGCGTTGTGAAATGTAAAAATGACTCCAAGTATCGTGTTGGAGAGTAGTGACAGTACCAAGAAAGAAATAAAGAAAGAAACAAAAACGTATTGTTGGAAAACATGAGCAGAACACTGTAAGAACAGCCACAGTAATTTGTCACGAGTACACTAACCCTTTCAGCCATCTTCCTTTACACATTTTGAACACAGTAGTTGCAATCAGATGTGGTTTCTAAACACACACATTCACGACCGATTCCAAAGTTGAGGAATTTTTGAAGGCTGTCGCCCTGTTTCCTGTATCTTTTTGTTTTCCGTGTTCTGTGCTGTACTCTACGATAATTCATCATTACTTGGGTACGAATTAGGGTTGCATAGTCTCCTCAGACACGTAGATAGCGGTTGCACAGAATGTATTGTTACAGTAGAGCAATGCAGGGCCGATGGGGGTCGACTACTCAAGTCGCATACGTGGCGGGGCAGCAATAAATGCGCCGTGAGTGGCAGCGTTAGGCAAAGTGAGACGCGTACAGCGCGTGTCACGTAACACTAGACTACAGCGCGACACGCACGGGTCGCGCGGGTGCAGCGCATACTGCGACTCGCACACGACACCTCGCACGCGCCGGCTGGCGACGCTCTGCGCTGACAGAACCGAAGCGCCCGCAACCTGTTATCTTCCTCAAACGATTTTACAGAAACTATTCACCGAAAATATTTGATTTTTGCCTTACTTGTATCGTTATATGTCAGCTTCGTGGCGAAGTGCCCATCACCTCGCTAATGACCATTCTTATTGTGATGTACACAATTTTAGTAAGACACTACGCTAAATCAAAAAGTTTGCAATGAAAATTAGGGGTCGCTGTGATTTTGCGTTTGCTGAGTATTACACCATATGTTGCTGCGTATGAAATTTAGCCAACATGTAGAATTTTTGTTTAGATTTCTATCTGCCTCCGATCTCGAGAAAATGGATCCCATGTAGCGCGCTCACTCCCGATCTCACGCCCGCGAGAATGAAATACTCGCAACATCTCTCGTATCTCATGTCTCGAGACATCGAAACGAAAGTTTGGCGAATGATAGCACACAAGGAGGAGAGTGTTTTGCCAACTCTTAAGCACACGAAACTTTCTCATCTATGGCGATATATCAGTACTTATACTTCCCTTTCTATTTACTTCACTCCAGTGACTGTAATTTTTTAAGAGTTATTGGCAGCTAGCGAAACAAGAGCTTCCTAGTATGAAAACAAACATGAAATTTCTTCTTGTATGTTACTGCAAACCGACACTATGAGGTTTTTTGTAAGCTATTGTTGCTCTGTGATTGCCAATTACTTGTTTAATGAGGCACTCCGTTTCGGAATTCTGTCTCAATAGCTGCTGTGAGATGAGTTTGGCAAATTACACTGTGACAAAGGACGTACAATTAAACCAGTCACCAACAGAAATGTGGCCGTTACTCACGAACGGTAATGCTTCTTCGAAGGAGAATAGGTTGACAATTAACACAAAAATAGATTGCCAATTCTGTTGGAATTTTGGTGGAATTCCAGTAACCCTCAGTCGTTTAATGATCAAGGTAAGAGCATATGGACTATCAGAGCAACTGTGTGATTGGATTGAAGAGTTCCTAGATAACAGAACGCAGGAATGTCATTCTCAATGGAGAGAAGTCTTCTGAAGTAAGAGTGGTTTCAGGTGTACCGCAGGGGAGTGTCGTAGGACCGTTGCTATTCGCAATATATATAAATGACCTTGTGGATGACATCGGAAGTTCACTGAGGCTTTTTGCAGATGATGCTGTGGTATATCGAGAGGCTGGAACAATGGAAAATTGTACTGAAATGCAGGAGGATCTGCAGCGAATTGACGCATGGTGCAGGGAGTGGCAATTGAATCTCAGTGTAGAGAAGTGTAATGTGCTGCGAAGATCGCTTATCATTTAGCTACAATATAGCAGGCCAGCAACTGGAAGCAGTTAATTCCATAAATTATCTGGCAATAGCCATTAGGAGTGATTTAAAATGGAATGATCATATAAAGTTGATCGTCGGTAAAGCAGATGCCAGACTGAGATTCATTGGAAGAATCCTAACGAAATGCAGTCAGAAAACAAAGGAAGTAGGTTACAGTACGCTTGTTTGCCCACTGCTTGAATACTGCTCAGCAATGTGGGATCCGTACCAGATAGGGTTGATAGAAGAGATAGAGAAGATCCAACGGAGAGTAGCGCGCTTCGTTACAGGATCATTTACTAATCGCGAAAGCGTTACAGAGATGATAGATAAACTACAGTGGAAGACTCTGCAGGAGAGACGCTCAGTAGCTCGGTACGAGCTTTTGTTGAAGTTTCGAGAACATACCTTCACCGAAGAGTCAAGCAGTATATTGCTCCTTCCTACGTATATCTCGCGAAGAGACCATGAGGATAAAATCAGAGAGATTAGAGCCCACACAGAGGCATACCGACAATCCTTTCCACGAACAATACGAGACTGGAATAGAAGGGATAACCGATAGAGGCACTCAAGGTACCCTCCGCCACAGACCGTCAGGTGGCTTGCGGAGTATGGATGTAGCTGTAGACAAAGGCAGGAAAAACGAGTGGAGCGAAATGCACATTCATTTTTAAGCAATATATTACTTAAAATTAATAACGTTATTAAAGTTCTGAAGTATAATTTTCAAAAGAACGCATTTTTTAACGCAATATTTTTTAATGAGATTTGGTGTGTCAATTTTCGCATTATTCAGTATTTCGTCCTGTTCGTATCATTCAGTTCTCTACCAGTAGCCAGTTTTCTCGTGTTGTACAATAGGCAGCACATGACAGGCATTGAATTCAATTTCTAGTTTCTGTTGGAACGTAAGGAATACATTTACACACGAAATGCAGAAGGTGTTACAGGCATAGAGAACAATGACTACGTATACAAGTAATGAAAATCCACATAATTATAAAAAAAACCTCAAAAATTAACTATAATACACAGAAATAGAAAGGGCAGTTTTAAAATGCAGGCAGAGGCATGATTTGAGTTGCTTTTCCTTATACAGGAAGATAAAGCTGCTTGGAGTATTAGTGGCATCTACAGTAAAACTTGAGCAGGATAAAAAAATCAAGAGAAGGTACACGTAACCTACAGGGTGGCTGCTATTAAGGTTTCTGCTGCTTGGGCGGGCCGCCACGAGAAAGGAAAGGAGCGACCGGAGGACAAAGACACTTTGCGAAAACATTCGTAGGAGACATCTGGCAGATAGTCCAGAGGGATTCTTGTGGCATGTGGATTACACGAGCTGCAAGACACAATCCGTACCTCCTCTGCGTGACGTCAACCGTAATGTTACCGACGACAGTGACACGAGATCGGAGACATTAGACACAGTTTCCCGAAATTCCTTCAGCAAAGAAGACCAACTAAGTATTCCAGCATTCGAGTCAACAACAATTGACATCCTGAGTAACATGGAATTAGATATCCTTGATGTACCGAAGCAGCTTCAAACACTCAATAAGGACAAGTCTTCCGGTCCACATAGCATGTCATTCAGGTTCCTATCGAGAGTGTGCTGGTATAACAGCTCCGCACTTGAGTCTCTCTACGAATTATCCGTACCAAAAGATATTAAAATACATACAGTCTGTGCCTTTGCACAATCTGAAATTATTCTGTGGAGTGGAGCATATTGTCAAGCAAATGTGATTTGAGTTTGTGTATGGAGTTCATTTTCTAGATTTGTTTTTCTTCACTCAAGGTTCAAATGGCTCTGGGCACTATGGGACAGAACTGCTGTGGTCATCAGTCCCCTAGAACTTAGAACTACTTAAACCTAACTAACCTAAGGACATCACACACATCCATGCCCGAGGCAGGATTCGAACCTGCGACCGTACCGGTCGCGCGGTTCCAGACTGAAGCGCCTAGAACCGCTCGGCCACCTCGGCCGGCTTCACTCAAGGTTTATTCGGCTCAATAAGTCATCCCTTTTAGTGTCACTAGATGACGGATAGTGTAAGTCATTCCACATCCTACTATTACACTCATGAAGGTTTTTGTTGCTTCCAGACTGTTGTTAATCGCTGATAACAAACTCCCTAAGTGGATAAGTCTACTGTGAAGGTGTTGACAGAATCCTCAACTACGTAGAAAGCTGGCTAAAAGAGCGCTAATCGACGTATGTACGAAATACTAAATAGTACTAAATTGCTAATATTTACTATACTCTTTCAAGCTAAACAAACGTTAAAGGAGGCCGTACTTACAGACGATGTGAGAGTGCTGTTTGAGGAACCCTGATAAACGTTCTGTTTAACTGGCACTGCTCGCAGAGTAGACGCAGAATGCGTGCCCTCCTCTCCTTCAATCCATGCCAAACACAGTACAGAACGATATGCTCCTCCGAGTGAAATGAGGAATAATTTGTTACATTGGGCTCTGTACCGGCATGTATGCTGCTCTGTAGACCTGTGAGCTTCGCTTTACATTCCTTTCGTGGCGTCCATATGTGTAGTGCTTTACAAGAGGACTTTGCTTTATCAGAACACGTGGTTTATTTATTTATTAATAGCGCCATAGCTACACATGCCACATTACCCTCTACGTATTTAACGTCTACATGCACTGTAAACTTCAAGTCTCTATCAGTGAATAAGACCGTTTTTTCTTTCATTAATATACCATACCTTATGTTTACACTTCCGAGTCGTTTCTAGTGGATTCGTTTCGCTAAATAATACGCCTAACTTCTGGGGATTGAGTTTGACAGTCGGTGGCGTCACATCGGCCGTGTACTCGCGTTGTGTAATGTTCCTCCCTCGATCTGGGGTGGACCCCCGCAGCACAAAACACTGTCTTCTCCCATACGTCACACTTACGACTTTAAATGACTAGCAACTGGGCGTTGTTCAAATGTTGAGAGCACTCGAGTACCCGCGACACAAAAACTGCGAAACAAGCCTCGAATTGGCACAACGTCGCCGTGTTAATTCTGCAGACATTTTGACGTCAGCCGCAGACGCAGGTCGCAGCAAAGCAGAGGACGATTTCACTTCCAGGTCCACTTCCCGTGTCCTGCCAACCACGCAGCTTTCAAGCTGCTCCCGCGCTTGCTTGTTGCTGCTAAAAGTGAATGGAAACGGAAAGAAATAGAAAATTCAGAACTATCAGTCACACTTCGTTTATTACATTTTCAAACGTGAAATTAACTCTCCCGGTCTCGGATATGCCAAAGTCGAAAAAGTTTCCTTTCTTCGCACCCGAAATCATGTTCCGTGTTCTTCACAGAGTACTATTACTGACCTCCATTGGACTGGCACTCAGTACAAAATAAACAACACTGTATCTCAGGGAGTAATTAGAGTTAAATTACGTTGAAACAAGATCAGAGCAATAACAGAAGACGGTTTTACAGTTTCTGGCGATAATATTTACAACGTATCGTTTCATTGTCCATAAGCAACACTTTGCAAAAAAAAAAAAATGGTTCAAATGGCTCTGAGCACTATGGGACTTGACATCTATGGTCATCAGTCCCCTAGAACTTAGAACTACTTAAACCTAACTAACAGTACACAACATCCAGTCATCACCAGGCAGATAAAATCCCTGACCCCGCCGGGAATCGAACCCGGGAACCCGGGCGTGGGAAGCGAGAATCCTACCGCACTACCACGAGCTGCGGACTTAACATCTTAACATCTTAGAACTACTTAAACCTAACTAACCTAAAGACATCACACACATCGATGCCCGAGGCAGGATTCGAACCTGCGACCGTAGCAGTCGCACGGTTCCGGAATGGAACGGCTAGAACCGCACGGCCACCGCGGCCGGCCAATACTTTGCAGTTTGTTGTGATGAACATTGAGCAATAATTTCAAAACGTAGCAGATAAAACGTTCTTCACAGATTTAGGTAGGCTTTTATTTTCTCTTGCTTTCATACAGTTCTCTTCTAAGTGAACTAACGGAATATTGTTGCTTATTGTGAAACAGACAGTTGTAGCTACTGAGATACCATGGTGAAAACAGGAACGAACGTAACGTTATATTTAATGAATCTGGCAAACGCAAGAGAACCAAAGCAAAAGTCTGGAATATTTGCAGAGGCATCTGTCGTTATGACTTTGTAGATTTTTCTGTTTTGTCGGTGACAGTGTGGTGAAGACCGATGACATGAATTTCTTTTCTACTGTAACTTTAAGGTATTTTTATAGGTTTAGATTTCCGTTGCACCATTTTAAACTCAGGGATTTTCAATTACGAGGTGAACAATTCTTTTGGCGTTACTTGTGACTGGCCAAGCTGTTTGCTCGTCATCTGTTGGAGACTTGTTTTCATTCTAGAGCTGACCGTTCCTTTACCAGACGGTTGTGTTGTATCTGACAAATACGTAACATCTGTAATGACTGTACTTACGGTAATGGGAAACAAAATGTTGCTAATAATTAATGCTTTTATTAGGTACTGTAATTAAAGACATTCAGTTTTGATACTATTTCGTGACGCATTCGCATGTGTGACGTGTGGGCCTCCCCGGACACAGTGCCAGAAAGGTGCCGCGGCTGAGGCGCGCCTGCAGAGCCCCTGGTTGCCGCGGAGAGCGGCTGGGGTTTCCCCCGGCAGGGCTGAGCGGTCAGCGGCGGCGGGGCGTGCGGCTCTGCGCACTGGCGGGAACCCGACTCGAGGCAGGCGGGCATTCTTAAACACGCTACCAGCAGCAGCTGTTCAGCGACAAACGGCGCAGCAAGTGCGATCACATGAAATAATCACCGCAATGCGCTGCGTCTAATCAAATGTCAACCACAACTGCATCAACAAAAACATACGAGTTAGGTGTTACAGCAAAACTAATAACAATTCAGATATTGAATGCTGTACTCGAGCACCGTCAAACACGTGTCTGATAGCAGCACGATGCCCAATGTATTGTCGCAGCCGCCACTGAGCTGCGCTTTACCGACAGCGTCCTCTCACTGAGCGGACGCGCCTGGCATCGGCAGATGGTCTCTCTCCACTGCGACGCACCTCAGGTCGCCCCCAAACACTACGTGTTTGCGGTTTTCTGCCGCAAGGCCGCAGATTTGTAGCCTAAATAACACAGTTCAGGCTGCTTTGCTTTCGGTTCCTAAAGGAGCGAACGGAAAAGTACACTGTCATCTGGTGCAGGACACAACAAACGAGCAGCCTTCAAATTGTGGAAAATATGCTGTACTATGAAAGGGTACAGTACTACCCGACATAGAAAAGGTTTGCCTCGTTCGGGACAGTAATACCCATAGTATAACAACATACTCCGTTGTTCTCGTCAGAACAGCTGTTTTATTGTAACACAACTGTATTCACTACACTCACACCGGTTACTAGTGTACAAAATAAGGACAGTTTGTATATTTGCTTATTCGTATGCACACTTCCTTCAAAAATAGATCCCTATATCTAGTTTTGTGATGTTTGAGAAATGAGTGAATGGTTTGTTGCTTGCTGACCACAGATAGTGGATGTAGAACCTGTAATTATCTTTGACACAGTCCTCTGGTCACCTTCGGGAGAGCCAAAGAAGCATTCCAGACCACTGGAGGGCCTGGAGTGTGTGGCTGGCCAGTACGGTAACAGGACCCTCCCCCACTGGTGAGGGAGCGTGGGGTGGCCTGGTGAACGGCCGTGTCCCGGCACTCTGGCGCTGGTTCCCCAAGTTGAAACACCTGTTTTCAGTGCGCTCCGTAGAACCACAGAATACGGGAATGGTATGCGTGTGGAACATTTAAGAGCAGCCAGAAACAATGATTTCCCTTTTCAGAATATATATATAAAAAAAACGTTATGGTGGGAGATTCATGTAAAGGAAGGTAGGTAACACTCATGGGGAACTTGGGATTTTTTGCAGTGGGCAATGGTCTCAATGACACCACGTGTGGTAATTTTAAGCTGAGATACTTGCGTGTATAAATTTAAGCTGAGAATATTTAAGAATTTTCTTGTACGGAATTTGAATTGGAAACACATGGTGAGTACTGACTGTTTCAATCTGGCGAAGAGACAATGGAAAACAGATGTGCGTGTGCAAACCTTCACTTGAGGACCCGTGCGTGAGATAATTAACTACTCATGGCACCAAAATAACCATTATTAACTACATTCGTGTAAAGCAAGCTAGAAATTTTGATTGAGAGAGAAAAAGGTTAGTTAACCATTTACCCAGCAACACAATGAGGCTTACAGTGCAGTGGGAGATGAGTATAAATCCTCCAGAGTGTGTGGCAGGTCCGTAGGAAAGGTTTCGTCTGAAATTTAATCCGAAGCTCTCTGACTTATTAATCTGCGTAGAAATTTAGTTGTTGGGAAGATTTGATACGTACAGGCTAAAGTCGGTTGTTCTGTGTAATTTGAATGTAGAAACTTAGTTACAAGTACTGTACCAAAAAGCAATAATTATCCTTGAATAACCTGACCGTTAGTAAATTCTCTAGGTTATTAGTCAATCAGTATAGGAGAGTGTGTGTGTGTGAGAGAGAGAGAGAGAGAGAGAGAGAGAGAAGTAATGGATATCCGTCCCATTCCAGAAAATCCAGAAAGTGCACTGTAGTAATAAGGGAAAACAGTAAGAGACCACAGGATATTGAAATGCGTACGTAATATCATGTCCATGGGGCAGACAATTCCTTGTTTTCTCCTATGTTTGAATGTATTGAACGAAATTCTTCACCATTGTGGTGGTAGAATTTCAGAAAATAAAAGATGAGATATGAAACAAAATGGTGGTCATGATCATTCAGTAGAGGGTAGCCATTTTGTTCAGACGTTTTTTGCCATCAGCTCCTTATTATTAGAATACTCAAGTGCTGATTAAAAAGAATGCGATAGAATGGGAATGTGGTCTTGCCAAGGTGGAGGGAGTCCATCGGAAATGTTTACAGACAGTGCCATGTTTAAAATTTATCAGTCAGATGCCTTTAATTCCGTTGCGTTGAGATAATTTAAAAAAAGAAAAAAACTATAGCAAAACATTTGGGTGATGGGGCTTTGCTAAGAATGTACAGTAGCAGTGGCTACGGTAAGTCATATCAACATTTCCCGTGCACAAGTATTAAAAGCTTGGCAGGCCACACATCTCGTAGGCCTGACTGCTAGACGCAACAGGTGGGAGAGTTGCGACCCGAAAAGATAATGGTAGTAACCTCTCAACAATGACAATGGATTATTGAAATATCACTCTTGCCAAAAGCCTTAGAATATTTTCCCATTCAGCAATAGCAGGACAAGTAATTAAGAATTAAAAACCATCGGAAAATACGATTATTAATATCATGTTTTCTAATCACTGTTTGGGAACAAACAGATTTAATGAATTAATAAGATGGTAATTATTGCCAGCAGATGTTAGTTTCAGAGGTCAAGACTGCTGCATAACTGTTGGATATTATGTGACGTTTTGAGAACGAGAAGAAAAATGTCAGCTCGTTGTGTTTTTTTTGATGCAGAAGTGGCACTCTGGAGTTCCCAGGTACCCCGCCGCCCCCTGCAACGGAGCTGACGACGCCAGAGGGGAGCGGCCGGCGCGCTCGGTCCAGGCCTCTCCAGAGGCGCCAGTTGGGCACAGCTGGTCGCGGCGGGCCTTCCAGCAGGTTCCAACACGGCTGGAGTCGGAGTCCTCCTCCCCACGATTCAACCATTTCGTTGCTCTCTGGACCTCTCTTACCAAGAGCTTCCTTCCGGTACCTTCAGGTGCTGACGCATACGCAGGCAAACTGGCGTGGCGGCCTGCTCTCGACCAACATCACCGGCATCAGAGTTACGAGTATGGGAGCGACCTCCATCCAGGATAAACGCCAGTGGGTCGTCAGCTGTCGTTTATAAAGTGTTGGAACCAGTGAGTGGAGAGTGAAAGCTGCATTCGACCGGGTTGGTGACACTTCGTCACGGAGACTACAGGAATTGCACAGGGACGATTAAGTTCTCTGTTGTTCCGCCGAAATGTAATGGATAGAAGCACAAAACGGCCGGTTGGATTCGTACATGTAACAAAACTCGTAGGAGCAATTCTATCTGCTGAAGAGATTTTTGAGACACTTGTTATGACTTTGAAACTTATAACCCTACTAGATGAACCCTGGACAACAGTGATTCCACTCTTGTCACAATAGAAAATTATTTCGGCAGCGAATTGCAGGGCTTTTTAGTCATCTTTCCAGAGCTGAAAGAAAGTCTACTACCTCGTCTGCGAAGCCCTTAGCTCTGCCTGCAGAAAGCTTCTCGCATGTCTGAAATCTCAATTCAAGTTGTCGTTTCAGAAATCCTCTCATTTCTCTTTTACCCACAGAACACTTATCCCCCACCGAAATTATTTGGTAATTCTTTTCTGCTCTGCAAGTCGGAATGCTGGACATTTAAAATCTCTAGCAGTAACTGCATACTACCTGTGGTTCATAGATCCTGCAATGCCGCTGCAAGATCATCTCCTGTTCGTGCCGGAAGTTCGGGTTTTCAGCAATGCCCTAAGTATTTCATTCATTTCTCGCTCATTGAGATTCCCCACCTAGTCTTCTAAAGTTGACTGATGTTAACTGAATCCTTCAGCGGCTTTGAAGTGGCCCGTTTCCTTCTTCTGGACAAGTTCCACAACTTTGCGTATAGCTTCCAGTTCCACAAACGTGCCTATCTTGGAGACATAGCAATAAAAATCAGAACTCCTGTTCCTATAAACTGATGACGAATTTCGGCTGCCAGAAACATAGCAACCTCTTACTACCCGCTGCTGTGGATCGCACCTTAGTTTTATTCCGGCACGATCTAACAATGGTGGTCTAGTGGTCGATACCTTTTACCAGTTAGTTAAGAAATAGGGTACTTGAGATATTATAATGTATGAATTACTCTGAAAATACGTCTTGACTGCGTTGAGAAATGACTTACAATAGAAGTGTGCAGAAAATTTTTATCTTAGTCTCAACATTAGCTGTGTAGAACGAAGCGTCAACAGTGCCGGCACGAAACTCAAAATGGCCCGGAATGACTTTCGGTACCGCAACCAGTTCCTATCATCGTGGGTAAAGGCGAAGTATTGTTATAGCTTCTGTGATCTGGAAGAGATGACTCAGAGACCGGTGAATAGTGTCACATCAACTCCTCTTTGTATCTCGATATATACCTGCGACACGGTAACCTATGGAATCAAGCACCCCTCATTTCTTGTCCTGACCAGAGGCAAACTATACTCTACTTGTATTCGGTGTTCTCTATCCTAGAATGTGGTGAATTTTGCCTCCAGTCCTCCTCCAAGGTGGACAAACAGTATCTGCTACCTGCTGCGAGTTTCCATGTTTGTGCTCAGCAGTCAAGGTGAACGGCGCTACACAGACGAGGGCAACACGGGACACAACACTCAGGTGACGAAAGTTTCGGAAACTGTTTTTGTCTAATGATGTTAAACTTTAATCAGCTTTGCTAGGGTCAACAAATGCCGATGCCCAGAGGTTGACATGTGTTACGCGCATGGTCTCTGCAGTGCAGCTGTCCTTGACGATGTGAACTCACCAGACTTTTTGACAAGTAGTGCAGAGTATGCATTCCTTACGGACGCCTGTGAAATCGTGAGGAGCAGATTGCACGTAGAGGGATGTTCAAGAGTCTCGTGCACGGCCAGTGAAGACTTCGTAGATGATTTATTAAGCGGCCAGGATTACGCTCGTTGTGCAAAGAAGTGCGGGATGGGAAGTGCTGCAAGCATATTACACCAAAAAATGACTGGGCGTGTAGGGATGGCGACAAAATTTCTCAAAGAGTAAATTGCAATACAATTACGTAGCAAATTAAAAAAAGATGTAATCGTTTCTTTACATGTGAAAGCCAGCTACTGACTAGGGCACCTTCCCTTTGCCGAAAAAATCCAGTCGATGGCAGGATGAACGGTAGAAATGTCAACGCGCTCATTAACCTGATGAAGTAGAGGAGAGGAACCGTGTTATTACATCCCAAATAGGAATCTGGAGATAGTCTTTGACGTAGCAGAATATAATATTAAAATCGTCTACCAGATTTAATTACTTACCCAAAGATAGAAGGCTCATTTCTCTACATTTAAAAGCCTCCTTTCAAACACGGTATCTTCCCATTGAAAATAAAAGGCAGACGATGGCAAAGTAAATGGTTGCAGCTAGAATACAGTCGTCAACCTGCTGACAAAGAACAGGAGAACAAACCTGTTACTGGACAGGTCTACTGGGAGTTTGTTATTTGCATTTCTGGATTTTGTACGCACTTCCTTAGCGTATGGCTCAGACACTAAGCGACAATTGTGAGTCGCTTATTATTCGCGTGCAGTCTTTGGTCAGAGCAGCTGCGTCGCTGGAAGGTGTCCACGTATTTGTCGTCGCTGCCGGGGAGGGAGAGGGGCGCTGGAGTTCCAGCGTCAGGAGGGTAGTTGTGAGTTAAGACGCCGAGCAGAGGACTCTGGGCAGTGCAGGCGTAAAGTTAAGTGCACCTGCGTTTAAGTAAAGTGGTTTGTGTGAAACAGAAGAGAAAGATAAGGGTTCAGAAAGAAATGAGATGTAAGGATATTAGAAAAGAGTATGAAGGTAACATTTTTTATTTGGTGGCACTGCAGTCAAGCGTAGTTAGATTCATTGTTGAATTAGACGGCCATATCAAGGAAATTGAGGTTTTTTTTTTAAAGATTGAATGAGTTTCACTGTAACGGTTTCTTCATGTCTGTCAATTGTTTGTCCCACATTTTTGACAGTGAGCGTTGTTAACAATATTGCCATTTGTCAGTGTTAATGCGTGTTGTAACATGAATATCATACAGTTAATTACATATCAGATAATGTAAAAACAGTTTGTTAAAGGCATATTTCACCTAAGAGCATTTCTATATAAAATCGTGCCGCACTCAGTGGTGTGTATAAAACAGTTTGCTCGCTGTCTGGAGCACTGCACTGGGCTCTAAGCGACTGGAGTCAGAAATTTGCGACTGGAGCGCAGAGAGCAGCAAGGGGCGCGTTTCCAAGAAATTACATTACGAGGTGAGACATTTTCATTTCAGGACCTGTTTGCTACGAAAATCGCCAACGGACAGGGATCATTTCAACAATAGGATTATTTGCAGATCATTAACGCACGGGGACACTTTGTTTTTATTAAAGAGATTAACAGTAAAGTTCAGGATTTAATCAGTTTGCACATTTTTACTATATGAACACAGTAACCGAGCGTGTTATCCCGTTATTGCAGCAGAAACAACAGGCACAGTGGAATGTGTACCATCCGGTTGTAAAGACACCAACTGACTCACATAATTTCAGCGCACTGACTGACTATGGCTCTCCGGTTACATCGATTACTGATGCAGCAGGTAGTAAACGCAATGCGAATAATTCTTGCCCTGCAATCCCATTAGAACAGACTAAAGTTAGAGGAGCAGTTTCAGGAACAGGAGTAGATGTAAACCTACAGAAACATCTAAAATTTGCTCTTCATGGCCACAGATTTTATACAAATTTTTGGATCGACCCACTTTTAACAGATGAAGTTATGCTAGGCATGGACTCCTTGACAGAACATGAACCGATTTTGGTCTTTTAGGACTCTTCTATTGTACTACGCAACAATAACGAGCAAGTTGCATTACAGTTGCAGTAGAACATTTCAACGGACGAACAGCATATAAACAAATTACAGCTTTTTTCATACTCGAAGAATACACAGTGGTACACACTATTTTTCACTACCCGTCTTTTGATACTGACACTGGACATGAAGAATTTAATTAGACGTGTCGCAGATAATGGAAGCCAAGGTAGACAATTATGAAGCAGTGACAGAGGAAGACAAACAACACACTGAATGGGACAGACATATTCAGATTTTTCAGGACAGCATTAATTCAATTCCTAGTGATTCAGCTTTGCTCTCGCCACATGTAGTTTTGAGGAATATAAATCGACCAGACAAAATAAAAGAACTAATTACTTTCCCCAAGTCACATTTTTTACGTCATCGTGAACTGATTGAGATTGCAGTTACTAATATAAAAAAAGCAATTGGGAGGAGGAAAATGCTACAAAAGAAGATAAGTCGCACTTGAAAATTCAAAGTTGGACAAAAAGTTTTAGTTCGAGTGTATCCATTATCTTGTGGGGCAAACAAGTGTCAGAAACTTGCACTACTTTATAACGATCGTTTCGGATTCGACGAATTCCACTTCCCAACGTAGTACATCTTGGAACTCTCAGAATGAAAGCTTGGAGAGGTGTTCATCACATCACCAATACAACATCGTTCATTGAACAATTACTTGAATTTCTACTCCTTGATGACGACAACACCACACATTTATACAGGGGGACTATAATTAAAGTTAAACTTTCAAAACGCTGTCGAAATAACACAACTCGTGAGAATAACGTCGAATTGCAACGTAATATTATAGGAGAAGGGGGGAAACGTATGGCAGAAGAAAAAAACACGTCGCCCTGCAGAAGTTTCGGACACTGAAGGGTTTGAAAACAGGCGATGACTGCCGTGGGTCTGGAGAAAAAGATTCCGAAATTCGAAAGACGGATTATTTTGGTGTGCAACCTGGTAGAGGGCGGAAACGAACTGGTTCGACGTCAGTGGAAGCAGCGGCCACAGCAATGCAGGGGGAGGCGAGTGGCGGAGTGCAAACGTGTGGTGCACGGAGAACTGCCAGAACGTTGGACACACCCGAGAGCACGGCGCGTAAAATCCTACGATACATCGTTCTTTGCTATCCATTCAGAATTTCCCATGTGCACGACTTGCTTCCTGCTGATCTGCCAGCAAGAGAGACCTTTGATTTAGAATTTCTTGTTCGCACGGAAATGGACAATGATTGACCGTGGAAGATTTTGTGGATAGACGAAGCCCACTTTCATCAGACAGGATATGTCAGTACACAGAATTGTCGAATATGGGCAACGGAAAATCCGCACGCAAACCAACCAGTACCACTTCATCCTGAAAAGGTCTCTGTGTGGTGTGGGCTTACGTCATGGTTTTTCATAGCACCATAATTTTTGGAAGAGACAGGTGCTTCCGGTCCTGTTACCTGTACCGTCACTGGAAAGCGCTATCAGTGTCTTTAGCGCAACCACGTCATTCCAGCTCTCCAACAGCGTGGATGTGTGGATGGGATCATTTTTATGCAAGATGGCGCACCTCCGCACACTGCAAATCCAGTTAAGTAGCTGCTGAAGCGCCATTTCGGATATGCTAGAATTATCAGCCGCCATTTTCCTACAGCCTGGCCGTCCAGATCACCTGATCTTGATCCGTGTGACTTCTGGCTGTGCGGCTGTCTGAAAGATGTTGCGTTCAGTGTTGAGACTGCGAACTTAGCTGCACTGAAGGCACGCACTGCGCAACACATTCTGAACGTGATCCCGGAACCCACTACGATCAGTAGTGGAACGTGCTGTTTCTCGACTTCAACTTGTTGCACAAAACGGTGGACAGCATATTGAATATGTTTTGCGCCAGTCACAAGGAAATTAATAGTCAGATTTGATTTTGATTGATACTTTTTATGCTGTTTTTGGCCTCAGGACAATTAAAAACCGATTTTTCCCAATCCATGTGATATGACCTTGCCCCGGTGGATGGGCTTACGTAGCTGACAGTACCACACCGGTACACCCACGCACACTGACTAGTACAGTTTCTTTGACATCAAACGTACACCTTAGGCATTGTTGTATGATTCATTTGTCATTTGTAGTCGACCACATTAAATTATGATACCTACAGCGCCATGTATTGCTATATTTTGTAACTATTTATTTTTCTACTGCCATGCGATTTCCCCTTTCTCCAATAATATTCCGTTGCAATTTGACGTCATTCTGCCCAGCGGTGTTATTTCTACAGCACTCTGAAAGTTTGACTTTAATTATAATCACACAGTACATCAGGTACGTTCTGACAACACGAATCTCATTTTTTTCATGACATCAACCCTTTGTACACAGTGGTTAAACTTTTTCTACAGGTTTTCCTTCATTGACATGTAGGTGTACACGACAATAACATTTTTCCCTCATACAGTACCGTAAGTACAAGCCATTTCGTATGTTTAATTTCACTGTGTAATGGCTTTTATGTAAATAGATACAACGATTGTTACAGAGCATATACCACATGATGTTCTAAGATAATTAACCCAGATCTTTACAGTCCATTGTTTTACAAGCAAATCCTACGTAAAAGAAGACAGCAATGATTTCTTTCGTCAAAGACAAAGGCATCACAAAAGATAAACTCAACATGAGAAACAATAACATCGAATTTTGTGCGTCGTAATGCATTTTCTCTTACAGGCTAACGTACAAAAGTATGCAATAACGGATTCCAGATAGTACTGATACAACAGGTAGACAGTATATATTTGCACAGGTGTAACACGTACTGTCAACTATCGGAGAAGATATTTAATTTCATCGTCTTGCACCGAGATACTGTAACACCGTGGCAGAATCAGGGTTTCTTCATTGACTGTAAGGATTTTGCTGTAGGTGTCGTATGTGAAGTGAAGACTTAAGGATTAACTATAGGTGAGGTATGTGTAGCAATGATTTATGGATTTTTATAATGAGGATATGGTGAGACAATAGGAAGTGAGGATAGCAAACTTGTTATGATTATTATGCAGACGTTTATGATTTATGATATGAAGTGTGGCATACTGATCTTAGGGATTGTCAGGGATTACGTGATGATTTTACCCTTGGTGTGTGCTTTGTTGATTGTGTTTTGGTGTGTATCTCTGATAAGTAATATTTATAATGGCTTCTGATAAGGTGTTGCCAAACGACAACACAAGGCTATGAAGTTACAGGAATATAAAACTTTCTTTCAAAAATATGAATTTTTTTGTTTGTGATCAACAACGTGAAGGATTGGAGACTGTTATTGCCGTGTACTTGCTTTGATGAATTTGTCATTTTGCTTATGCTAATGAGTCTTTTCTCATTCACAGGAAAATACCGTTTCTCATAACTTTTCGGCTGTAGTTAACCGATTTCATCGGAAAGACAATATTTCTTAATTATTTTCATTCTGTACATTCACTTTACTTGTTCATAGTTACTAACTACTCGTCTTGATAATACTTAAATTTTGCATTTGGGGTAATTATAAGTAACTGGCACGTGCGTAGGTTAAGGTTTTGTGAACACATTTTTATTTTATTTTCTTTAGTGACTGACACACAACAGATAAATGTAACAATTCCTATTTTTCTCTACAGCAATAAAATGTTGTTCACACTCGCTCCCTGTCCTTCCCTTTAGCCTGTATTCTTATGCGCATTTACTGGAGTATATAAAAACATACACTCTGCAGAAATCACTATTGTACTCTTGCATAACAACACCAGTGGTCGACTCGTGCTCGTGCAAAAAGTAAGAAGACTGATAACAGTGTTTGCCTGTTGATATTTCCCAATGCACTGTACATGTAATGCATTACTTCATTTTAATGTTTCTTTTCTTTCACAGTGTAAAACAGATTTCGATTATGATGATTCTGTTTGAGATGTCACTACCGACATATCTGTAATTTCGATATTGGTAAGAAATGTTTGTTATTTTTTGTCATTTAATCTGAGAATTCACCATATTTAGATAAATCTGTATGCTTTATTTTCTTTCACTGTATTGTAACAGAATATAAGTACTTTGTGAAAACAGCACATTTATGGACTTGAGTAGAGTTATTCTGTGCACTGTGAGAAAGTTCGAAATATTATAAATATTTTCTTTACCGCGACATGCCAAGTCAATTATCGTGATTTTAGATGACTTCATAGACATTTTACTAAAGTGACATGGAGGTGCCTTTTGTGAGCGGTGTGGCTCTGAGTTGTCACTGGATTTATTATAGACACGTACTGCGCCCACTAAGTGTGCTCTCAGTCGCCTCCCAAACAATCGCGATACGACGCTTTCACACTATGGGATATTACAGCGTCATAAGTGCTGGAAGACTCTTCAACATGTGTCACTTCGTTTACTGTGCACACTCGTGTCAACAGCTTCGTGTATGAAAACCACGAAAAGTTATTGCTTCGATACATATTTGCTACGACTAAAAGACAATGTAATCACAATCAGTTACACGAGATTTTGTGCAAAATAACGACAAAGAAAAATGCCATGAATGTCATTTTTTCCACGATTAATGACTTTGCCACTAGCGAACACTAATGTAGTGAACAATTTTTTTTAACCTGTGCACACTTATTTCAAACGGAACGTGACGTATTGTAAGTAAACCTGAACACCAATATAAACAACATTTGTAACTTTACTTGGAGTGTACCTGAGCACGAAATGTACGAAGATTTTTGCAAATTAATTTATAAGCGACTTAGCACCACTACTTTTTATCACTTGTTTGCAGTGACTATGTGCACGTCACATGTATATTTTGTATATTCCATAATCTTTTACACTTCTACAATACTACTTCGTAGCTTACTATTATTTTCGTATAATATGACACAGGCGAATGTTTCAGTACAATCTTTGCCATATGTAAAAATCCTCCTGCAAAATTCTGCCCGGAGAGGCTGTGGAATAGTGAAAGGGATCTACTGGAAGTTTGTTATTGGCATTTCAGAAATGTATACGTACTACGTAAGTCTCACTTTTGATTTGTCGTGAGTAGTTCTTTCCCAGGGAAATTTTGAGAAAAATTAACTGACAACCATGTCATACACCATGAAATATGCTATAAAGACATATAAGCTCCAATGGCGCAATCCTGAGCCCTTGTTAGGAATGCCGAAACTGCCTTTGTCCCCCACCACTCACTCCAAAAATTAGGGGAGGGTAAAAGGTTGGCAACAGGAAGGAGCATCCCGCGACCCTAAACCACTGACAGATTAACGTACTGACGCCGAGGTAGGGAAAAAAGAAAAAGAGCAGACAGTTTAAATCTCAACACCATTTTACTTGATATGTTACAGTGCCCAGTCGGTAACATCCCAAAACAACTGTAATGCATTTCAACTCTCGTTTTTCTACGGGTATTAACCGACATACGAAATCTTGTTAATCACCGCAGATAATTTTTGATAGCAGGTGTTCCAGACGTAGTGACGTTCGAATTACTGATTAAAATTGCTATATAAATCGCTGGTGTGTTTTGTGACCAATTTCTAGCGATATTGCTAGCGATATATCGGTCGTGTGTGTGCTGCTAGATGAACTCGTCGTCGGCGAACCTGTCACATCGTGGGATACACAACTGTGCAAATGACGCTCACTGCTACAAGTTACGCATCACCGAAATGAAACACAGCATTAAACAATGACGAGTATAGCTTTAGAATGATATTTCCACCTTCTGACTGTATAAAACTTCCTTATTCTATATTAATATCATGATTTTGGTCTTAAGTCAACAATGTTGGGTAAAATTAGACATTGTCAAGTGATGTCATCGTCAAGATCTATTGTAATGGATGCCCCAGCGTGCAGAAAGTGCAAAATCGTAAAAATCTATGTCAGACTGGTAGCAAATAAGTTTTCCAGTCATTAAACAATCGAGCCACAGAATGAACACCAGGGCAGCAGTTACACGTGTAGTGCGTTCGATCTGAAAATATACTACGGAAAGTAATTGTTGACATGGCCAAATACGAAAAGCATAGGTTGTAAGTCCATGATGGACAATCCATGTTCACAGGAATATCATAGGTACATAAAATCATCTGTTAATAGTGACCACAAGGTGTAAATAGCATGTTCATAGCACAAAAATATGACAGCATGCCGAAAGAAATACCCACATCATATACCGGTTCAAATGATAAAAATGTCCATGTGCCATATATAACCATGGTACAGACAATGGCGAAAGTTTGCGATTGCAATATTTTGCGTTGTAAGCGTTATGTTGCACACCACTATAGTGTCAGGTCTATGGCCTGAATGGCAAAGCTGACAGCGGAATAAACCAACATATCGGCAGCCCGAATTGGCGCAGTCTCTACTGATTCAATTCTAGGGAGGTGAGAGGCCAAGATCATGCGACAGTACTGCACTGGTGTTAAGGATACGAATTACACTGGCACGAGGACGATAAAGACGCCTCATTTAATGATACACAAACAGAAAGAAACAATGAACAAATTCTAGTGTACGATTTCACTGTCGGCCTTAATCACAGAGTGAGCATTCAGATGCACAGAACTGATTTTCTGTTGTCGACACACATTGCCACCGTGGTCACGAGATCTGGGGTCGGCATAGGTTTGCCCGTAAAACGTCCTATAAATTTTGAATGCCGCCGTATCGTCAGTACAGATACATTGCCCTCATATGTGCTGTGTATTTGGGACAGGCGTTTTGTAGACACCATAACAATTGGCATTTGATACCTAGAATAAATTGTTCTCTTAGCTTTGATGAGCAAAATTAGCGGGCACCACGGCATGGCACCGTCACGTCATTCCGCTTAGTCCGCGTCAGAGTACAGTACTGCAGCTGAGGAACTGAGGTGATTAATGGGTAAAGCAAACCTCATAACTTGCGTTCTTGATCAGTTTTGTTTGTTGAAGTACTGAGATGTGACACAACATTTCAAAACATCGACATTTCTGTGGTTTGGGGAAGCGGACATTTGTTCCGTTATCGTGAAACGTAAATAATTTTTCGCCTTAAGATATCTCACGTTGCTTGTGTAACAATATCCAATGCAATAAACATCCAAGTCGTCATGGTACATCTACAATTTGCCACGAAAACAAAACACAATATCTAAATATAGATTAAGAAGTTACAAAAGCACACAATCCACTACTACAACACGAGTGAGCGCGGCAAAATAGGTTAACTTACAATGTTAGCAGGCGATGATGCCGTCGATACTTCCTTCCCGAGAAACCTTGAGCTGCCGTGACGTGACGTGACGGTGTGTTGACGACTTGTCTGAATGCCGCCGTTTGAAGTAAATTGTGGAATCTTTGGATCTGACATGACAGGACCTGACGCCCAAGGTGAACTGGTCTTAAAAAGAGTCATCCCGAGATCACGCGACAATCTCAGCTTAATGTTGACAACGTGCGCAGCACGAAATGTTTACTCCAGAAATTTTTCTACTTTATGGCTTTCACCGACGTCATATCTGAGTCACAGATGCTACTTAGAGGCAATATCTGAAGGCAGAGGGGTTTATTCCTAAACCAAAGAATGTATGACAGAAAAGAAAGATAATAAACATACATATAACAAAATTCCATTGCAGCTCACGTGATTAATTACATAGCCAAAAGTTTTATCGCAAAAGAAATTGGGGTATCAAAAAAGAAAGTAACAACATAAAAAAAACACATGCATTAAATGAATTATTACCACAGTTTATGCGAGCAAGTGAAAGAACAATAAACGGCCTTTCAAGTCCACTATAATATCACTCGTAGTAAACTCGTAATCTACATCTACGTTTACATGGATACTTTACAAATCACACTTATGTACTTGGCAAAGGGTTCATCGATCCACTTTCACAATAATCCTCTGTTATTTCAATCTCAAACAGCGCGAGAAAAAAACGAACACCTACATCTTCCCGAGCGAATTTTGATTTCCTTATTTTATTATGATGATAATTTCTCCCTATGGAGGTCGGCGTCAACAAAATATTTTCGCAATCGGAGGAGAAAGTTGGTGATCGAAATTTCTTGAGAAGTTTCTGCCGCAACGAAAAACGCCTTTGTTTTAATGATGTCCGCCCCAAATTCTGTAACACGTCAGAGTCACTCTCTCCCCTATTTCTCGATAATGCAATATGTCCTGCCCTCCTTTGAACATTCTGGATGTACTCTGTTAATTCTATGTGGTAGGGATCCCACACCGAGCAGAAATGCTCCAAAACAGGACGGACAAGCATAGTGTAGGCAGTCTCTCTAGCAGATCTGTTGCATCTCCAGCCAATAAATCGCTGTCTTTGGTTCGCCTTCCCCACAACATTTCTTATGTGTTATTTCCATTTTGTGTTGTTCGTAATTGTGATTACTAGGTATTTAGTTCAATTTACTGCCCTGACTGATCTAACCAAAGTTTAACAGATTCCTTATAGCACTCATGTGGATGAACTCACACTTTTCATTATTTAGGTTCAACTGCCAACTTTTGCACCATACAGGTATCTTTTCTAAATAGTTTTGCAATTTGTTTTGATATTCTGATTACTTTACTAGAAGGTACATGACAGCATCATCTGCAAACCACCTCAGACGCTTCCTCCATTCTCTCCGAAATCGTTTATATAGATAAGGAACAGCATTACTTGGGAAACGCTGGAAATCACTTATGTTTCCTTCGATGATTTTCGTCAATTACTGCGAACTGTGAACAATGTGACAGGAATCTTTGTAATAGCTCTGCATCAACTGACAAATAGTCCATTGCTAAGAAACACAACTCCTCTCTCTGTCGAGCTTGTGTTTCTCATGGAATATGAAGTATTCATACTACTTACAAGAATGCAGCCGACATCTTTCACAATCTCGTGTATTTCAAAACTAAAAGCCCAATCTCTTTGAAGGCCAAACGCCTGAATATCAGTGGTTGTCTAGCGCATCACCCAACTCCATTAGCGTTTGTTGTTTGAACCAGTCCCCTACATTACCTGATTACTGGAACCTATTTGCTGGCAGCATGTATGGTCCTGCCTTAGATTAGTGTAAACTGCACCATACTCAAATTACTGCCATATAAGCAGCGTGTTTAGCACTAAATTCAGCTAGAATTTGCATATGGAAATGATGCTCTAAGACCCCCTTTCCTAACTCCGACTTTTTCTGTCGCATATGGATTAAAAAAAGAAACTCGGACTGATTGTTATCGACCCTGCAAGTGGAGTAGAGAAGAATTGGCACCTGCAATAATTTAATTTGATAAAAATTAATTTGACAGTCGAAAGTTTAATTAATGTCGTGACAGATGAAAGGATTGCTCTACTTAACTACAGAATGAAATTTCTGTTCAAGATAACAATTGGATTTATTCTGACAAAATTCAGAATGAAAAACACATGAAACAATCACAATACGTCAATTTAATAGGCTTCGGTAGAGTGGCCTTTACTGTGGGAGACCTGCTGTACATGTACCTCTGGTACTTCTCCACAGAAGGGAGTGTCTACAGTGGAGCTGTCAACATTCCACCTGGAGTGTCTAGAGTGGAGCTGTCAACATGCCACCTGGGCGGTCGAACAGTTGGGCCGACGTTCTTTTCCCAGATGAGTCCCCATTTGGTCTGCAGAGTGATTCTCGACGCATCCGCATCTAGAGGGAACGTGGAACACGATTTCTCAATCCAAACACTGTGCAAGGAGACTGATATTGAGGATCCCGGGCAGTGATTCTGGCGACCACTCGAACACCTCTTCATGTAATTGTACCAGTGAATTGGCGAGGTTTAACCGCTGCCAGGTATCGAGGCGAGATCTCGGGACCTGATGTGCGGTTGTTGCGAGGAGAGATGGACCCAGACTTTGTACTGATGGACGACAGTGCTCGACCTCATAGAGCAGAGGTGTTTCACGTTTTCTTGGAAATCGGAGACCGTGAGTGGCGTGGCCTGCTCACTCTGCCGATTTGAATCCCATAGAGCGTGTCTGGGACGCACTGGGGAGACGGGCTGCATCATGTTATCATCCACGAACCACTCTGCAGGACTTGCGAGCAGCTCTGCAGGAACTGTGGGCGTTATCGCCTCAACAAGAGATTGATAACATCACTCACAGCACGCCCCGCCGTTGTCGGGGCTGTACTGCTGCCAGAGGTGGTCACACCCCGTGCTGAGCACAGTAACCAGTCGTCGCAGTGCGTGTGTGGAGATACATTGAGTTGCAAGAAAAGGAACAACGGTTATGCATGGTCCAGTTGTTTACATTCTGTGTTCTTTACATTGTTTCCAATTTACTAACGCCCGTTTACACTATTTTGTGGCAAATTAGATGCAACCTCGCAAAATACCCAACTGTTGCTTCACTTTTGGCCAGCAGGGTATTTGCAGTTTGTACTATCACATTGTGAAGTGTGGTGTTCAGTTGTGACAGTCAGAGAGCAGACATGTTTACACTGAGTGGGCCTCCTGGCTTGATGAGTGGTACCCTGAGGAGCTGCTGTGTGATGGACTGAAGTGGATGTAGCTCTTAGAGCGAATTTTTCAGGCTGCAGTGGAGTGTGCGCTGATGTGGAACTTTGTGGCAGATTAAAAAACTGTGTGCAGACTGGGACGTCTGCATTTCTCTGGCAAATGCTCTACAAACTGAGCTACCCGGCCACGTCCTGTGACCCGTGTTCAG